>NC_133619.1:588079269-588376769 GCF_048593235.1 Sminthopsis crassicaudata | reverse complement strand
GCACTGTGCAAAATACCAGGGATAAAAAAACAAGCAAGATAGTACCTCTCCTGAAGAAGCTTACATTTTATATTACTGTTCTGTAAGAAACGATCAGCAGGATGATTTCAGAGAGGCCTGGAGAGATTTACGTGAACTGATGCTGAGTGAAGTGAAGAGAACATTGTACACAGCAATAACAAGATTATGTGATGATCAACTCCGGGTCTTTTCAACAATGAAGTGATTAAGGGCAATTCCAATAGACTTGTGTTGGAGAGAACCATCTGTATCTGGAAAGAGAACTGTAGGGACTGAATGTGAATCACAACACAGTATTTTCACCATTTTTTTTGTTGTTTGCTTGTTTTTGTTTTTGTTTTTGTTTTTCTCATTCCCCTCCCCTTTTTATCTGATTTTTTTTTTTGTGCAACATGATAAATGTAAAAATATGTTTAGAAGAATTTCACATGTTTAGCCTACAATGCATTACTTACTGTCTAAAGGAGAGGAATGAGGAGAAGGAAGGAAGAAAAATTTGAAACACAAGGTTTTGCAACGGTGAATATTGAAAAGTATTTTTGCATGTAAATAAAAATATATACAAAAAAGCCGCTTACATTCTAATAGGAGAAAATAATGCATATGGAGGTGTTAGAAATGGAAAGGTAAGAGAGGGAAAGAAAGCGTATTCACCTTGGGGCAGTTGTGGCAGGTATAAAAGGAAGGACCGTGCAGGAAGGACTGAGATGAAGTGTGACTGGTTCCCTTCTTAAAACCTGGGGAGAGAGATATCAGTGAAAAGAAGGTTCCAGTGGAGGCAATTCACGGGGTTGTGGCAATGTGATGAGCAAGAAAGATGAATTCTGCTTTTTATTACTTATAAGCCCCTTAATCACTGAACCTCTCTGGGCCTCAGTTTCCTTATCTGTAAAAGATATTCCAGATATCTTCTAGCTATTAATCCTATCATAGGGACTGGTGGAGGGGTTAGAATTTAGTAGCACCTCTAATCCTGCCTGCAGGGCCATGGCAATAATTCTGCTCTGCTTGTCCCTCCCTGCACTCTAAGGTGTTTATGCAGATTGCCCCTGGTCTAATTGCTCAATAGTTTATGGTAGAAAAAACCACTTCCTTGTAGAGGTATTACTCCTTGTAGATACAGGTAAATATCTATTAATTTCTGGTTATGGTCTCACCTCCCTACCCTCGGCCTGCCCTCTCTGGTCCTACCCCATCCCTCCAGATTGGAAACAACCCAATTTCCCTGTGCCAGCAGTATGGTAATAGTTGATCCCACCTCCGACACTTATTTTATGTATAATTTGATCAAGTAATCTAAGTTCTCTGGGCTTCAGTTTACTCATTTGTAAAATTAGATGACTGGGTTAAATGACCGCTAAGGTCTCTTTCAACTTGAAAACTGTGATCCTATGAACTTGTGATGAAACTTTCAAAACAGGCAAATTTAAACAAATCCATGATAGTTCAGCTGGGCCTGAGCCCAAGGTGGGCCTGTGCAGGCAGTCCTAATTTCTCAGCAAGGTAACAAGTGCCCTTTCCACCCCATGCTAAGGTTTTTCCCAGACAAGGACAGCTGCCAGAAGAAAGACGCTTCTCTTGGCTTATTCCCCAGTTCCCTATAATTGGCTCAGATAACATCACTATCCTCAACCCCCAAATGAGTTTTCTTTCTTCAGAAGAGCTCAGACCTCACCTGGTCCCCTAATGAGATCTTCTCTACTTCTTGGGTGGTCTAAGGCACCCATTTTATAACTAGGGAAGTTGAGGCCCTGAAAATTTTTTTTAAAAAGAACTTTCTCTAGATCTAATATAGGAATAGGACCAAAAAGATCTGGTTTCCATACTTCTGGCTTATGAGGTGACAGGATATGTTACAGATATTAAACCCAAAGCACCTTATGGATTTTCATAATACTTTCCATTTCTATAAATCTTTTCATACCTATTATATGACAGCAACCCTGTGAGGTAAGTCAGACAGATGCCATGATACCCATTTTACCATTGGATAATGGAACACGTAAGGACTTGCCACAAGGTCATTCAGTGAGCCCAAGTCTGCTAAATCTCCAGTTCAGGTTTCTTCCAGTGAACCCTTACTTAGTATCCAGTAATGCAAGAGAAAATGCTGACCAGAGGATAAAGGGTTTTTCCCTGGAACACACAGCAAAGATTGCTCCAGTTCAGAGTTTGGCATTGCCAGTCTAGGGCTGTACTTCATAAAATCTCAGTTTTCAGTTATTGCATTGGCTGACTGAAAGGCATTCAAAACTTGTGTGCTTTGGGAGACAATTATAGTCCAATTTGGGGAGTGTCCAAGTCTCAAAATGGGAATAATTGGAAATAAGCAGGAAAGGTGGGTAACATCATCCAGTGAGAGATTTGAAGAAGACTATATTTTGTTCTTGAGGCAATATGGAGCTACTTAAGATTTCTGAGTCAGTCAGTGAACAAGCATTTATTAAGCACTTACTATATGCTAAATTCTGTGCTAGGCACTGACAATTCAAAGAAAGGTAAAAATAGCACCTGTCTTCAAAGAGCTCACATTTTAATGGAGGAAAACAGTAAATAGTATTTAAATAGAAAACACAAACAGAGTAGATGAAAGCAATCTCAAAGATAGCAGCTGGGAGGAATGGAACAGTCTTTCTGCAGAGAATGGAACTTGAGGAAACCAGGTGAAATGAGCAGGAAATGATAATTATAAGCAAGTTGTGAATGGATTTCTGGATTGGAGGAGTCCTCAATGCTAAAACGGCCCTGAGAACCCACAGAATCTCCCCTATATCATCTCTCACATCTATTTGAAGACCTCCAATGATGGGGAACTCACTAACTTAGAGCCAGAACATTCCATTTTGGACCAACTCTGTTAGGAAATTTTTTTTTTTATGTTAGGCAGAAATCTGCCTCCTGAAATGTCTTCCCATTCTTTCTGGCTGTGCCCTCCAGGGACAAAAAAGAACAAGTCTGAACGCTTTCCCCTGACAGATTCTCAGATACCTGAAAGCTAAATCACAGAATGTCAGAGCTGAAGGAAGCCTTGTGAGTACTTCTTCCAATTCTCTTATTCTACAGATGATGAACTAAGAAAAGGGGAGAGATGATTTCCCCACAGGAAGAATTCTCTCTGGGATTTCTTTCTACCTCTCCCTACATCATGACCCTGGGGGTGGAGGAGTGGGGAAAAAAGGGAGAGCTTTTCTCTTCTTTAGGTAAAACATTTTCACTCCTTTAATTGAGTCTATATTGACAAGAGTTCCAGGACTCATCTTAGCAGTCACTTCCAGATTGATGAGGAAACTGAGGCTCTGAGTAAAGAAAATGACTTACCCAACTCAGGAGCCAATGGCAGAGCTGAGGTAAGAACCCAGTTGTGATTCCCAGTTACTCTATTACACCATGATGCCTTTATAATTTTTTGGGGGATGGGGGTGAGATGGGAGGAGCTGACTGAAAGAGAAAAAAAAAATCACAGATATGGATATTGATTAGGTACAGAGTTTCCCATCTGTCTCCCTTCCCAGCCAGTTTTAGCTTTAGCTGCCTTTGCCTTCTCTTAAACCCAGGATGAGTGTGGGGGCAACAAGCTTAGAGGGCAAGGGGGAATCCCAGTCTCCCAACCCTGAAGATCAGAAACTAGGGAGGCGACTCCTTTAATAGCAGGAGCTGAGGGGAGGAGAGGGAGAGGAGGAGGGAAAGAGAAGAGGGAGGGAGACTCTCTGCTCCCTCCAGGCCTAACCTAATCACCACCGCTCTGCATTATTACCCTGCCTAACGCAGCATGCTTTTAAATAAAATATGCAAAGATTTCTCTCTCAAATTATTTCCCCAGGGCCCGGCCCACCATCTCCGCTGTGTGTGCATGTTAATCTGAAAAATGCAAATGTCGCACACATACCGTCCCCCACCCTCCACCCCCATCTGCTGGGCTCTGGACATTTATTCCCCTTTATTTCTGGGTATTTTCCTCCCCCAGAAAGTACCAAGCTGCTTTCTTATATCCCTTTAACTTCTTTCTGGAGAATCTGGGACTAGGGTATGATTCCAGCCTAAGGTTTTTCCACCCTTACCCCCCACACTGCCAAAATGGAGGATGAAGGTACTTTCCCAGGTTCAAGGATCAGTGCATTGAAATCTGAATGTGTTTGATCCCTTGGGGAGACCTCTGATTCCCACTCATTTGTCCAGCCCCTACCTCCTGAGAACCAATCAGGAAATTCAACTTCTTTCCTACCTTGCTCTCCACAGTTCTTTCTTTCTCTTCCTTCTTTTGTTCCCTTCTCCTTTTTTTTTTTTCTTCCAAATCCCCTATTCCCTTACCTTCATTCCCTTCCTTCTAGAAATACATGGGTAGATTGCTTATAATAATCTTCCCTTTTCTCAGAAAATGTCAGTAGCTTACCTTAATTTTAGATTCCTCTGCCTGGCTGGCACTCAAGGCCTTCCACAGTGTGGTGCCATTTACCTTTTTAGCCTTATATCATGTGCTTCCTCTTTCCACACTTGGCTGTTCCTCAGAGACTTCTATATTTATTCCTTGTCTATCATGCCCAAATTTTGAATGCCCTTCAATTAATCAATTGAAGGATCAGTTGACAAGCATTTATTAAGTGTTGGAACTGTTAAGCATCGAGAATCCAAAGGCAAAGATAAAATGGTCCCTGTGCTCAAGGAGTTGACATTTCTTTGGGATTATAGGATTTTCAATTTTGTCTAGTCTCCCTACAGAGCTAAATTTCCTTTCAGAGGAGAGCCACTTGTTATTCATCTATGTCTCTCTCAGGACCTAGGGCAGTGCTCTGCACACAGTCATTGCTTAATAAATGTTTGTTGAATTGAACTTGCTTTCAATTGAACATTGCTTACAATAATATCAATGATTTTTTTTGTTGTATTTGTTTTATAATTATAATATTAGTATCTGCTTAGAGGGATTGTTAATGTTTTTTCTTTGCATCTCCAGGGCTTACTTAGTACACTGCCAGGCACATAGAAAATACTTAAGTATTTGTTGAATGGATTGGATATGTTTAATAATAACAACAATAACTATCACTGAACTAATGGTTGGCATTTGTGTGACAAGTATATTGACAAGTGTTTTTGTCATCATTTCCTCTTATATTCACAACACAGAAGTAGATCGGATAGGAATTATTATTCCCATTATACAGATGAGGAGATTAAAGCCCAGAGCTGGGAATTAATTGACTCAGTAAGGGTGGGAAGAAGAGTGGTGAATATTTGCCAAGAGAGCTAGAGAGGCAATTCTTTTTCTTTTTTTTTCCCTTTAAAAACTTTTAATAATGTTTATTTTTCTAAATACATGTAAAAATAGTTTTCAACATCCATTTTTAAAAAAACTTTGTGTTCCAATTTTTTCTCTCTCCCTTACCTCCCTCCTTCTCAAGACAGCAAATAATCTGATATAGGTTAAATACGTGCAATTCTTTTAAACATTTTCTATATATGTCATTTGTACAAGAAAAATCATACCAAAGAGAAAAAATTAGAAAGAAAAAAACAAACATAAAAGTGAAAATATTAAGGTTTGATACATATTCAATCTCCTTTGTTCTCTCTCTAAATGTGGATGACATTTTCCATCCTAAGTCTATTAGAATTGCCTTGAATCACCGCATTGTTGAGAAGTGCCAAGTCCATCATAGTTGATCATCACATAATTTTGTTACTGTGTACAGTGTTCTCTTGAACAAGGCTTAATTTACTGAGCATGGTTTTTTTAAGGGTTAAAAAGCCTCTAGAAGCAAGGAATACAGTTCAAGGCATGTGGGAGGACCTGAGGGATGAGAGGTTCTGAGGCGCAGGCGAGTCCTACGTGGAGGTGGGGTACAGCCCCATGAGGCGGTGTCTGATTCCAGGTAACACAGCTCCCTCCTTAGTACTCTCAAAGCCTAGCACGCCTCCCTCCTTCTTCTTGGGCCAATCCCATTATGCCAGGTTCCTAGAGGACACCCTCTTTTCCCCCATATCATCAGTGGGGTATAAATATATGCTATCTAAGAATAAAGTTCTCTTTCACTTCATCCCTACCTCCTAGTGGTCTGTCTGTATGGGATCATAGTGTGGCCTAGCTGTGCCGTTGACGGATGTGCATTAAAAGTAGCTCTAAGGGGAGCTACTAGGTTATAGTAGTCCATAGGGGTGCAACACTTTTTGTAAGTCTTTCCAGGCTTTTCTGAAATTAGTGTGCTCAACATTTCTTATAGAACAATACATTACAACCCATTACATTCATATAGCATAACTTATTTAGCCATTCCCCAACTGATGGGCATCCACTCAATTTCCAGTTCCTTGCCACTACAAAATGGTCGAGGCAATTATTTTTCAATCTGATGATACTATTTTAAAGGTTTACTCCCTTTCTGGGGCATATGGTGAAGATATGGGGAACCTGCAATTAATATTCACTTCTAATAACATATGGACACAGATTTATAAAAAGGGGTCTAGCAAACATTTCTAGACCTTGCTATGAATTTTGGAGCAAAAAATTAAAGGCCTTGGGTTGTTTTCATCATTATTAATGGCTAAAGGAAAATTATCAGAAGAGAAAAGCAGATTTGGAAAGTAAACATGATTTTTGAATTTCTTGACCTACTGGAAGAACAACAATCTTCTGGCTTGGGATAAATGTACCCAACACAGGCAAGCTTGGAGTCTTAGAAAACTAATCAAAAAAGTTTGAAATAGGAGAAGGAAGAAGAGGAGGAAGAGGAGGAAAAGGAGGAAGAAAAGGAGGAGGAGAAAAAGAAGGAGGAAGAGGAAGAAACTATTATATGTGTATATATCAAGTATCTCTGTCTTTCTGGTTTTTTAAAATCTGTTTTATTTATAATGTAAATACATGTAGCTACAATGTAAACACAAAATACAAAGCTAGAATAGGGATAGAGATATCTAGAAATGAAAGCCACAAAAGAAGAGAACAATAAAACAGATGGTTTCAGATATCTATACACAAATGGACAAAGTACAGAAAACAAAGTGAATTAGAGATTCTATTCTAAGAGGGGAAATTGGACAGCATGAGTGTCACTGATACATGGTGAATTAATTCACATAATTGGAATGTGCCCCTGGAAGAGGACACTTTATTCAAAAGGAAAAGAATAGGTTGTTTTTAAAGTTGGAATAGAGGCTGAGTAGCACCATATAAGAAGTAAATTCAGGAACCATATGAAAGAACAGTTCACACACACACACCGTTTGTCTTTATTGTTGCCCTTCCCCTAACTTTTCTTGAGCATTCTCAGTCATCATTCTTGGTGACCAAATAGTCCTGATGACTGCTTGGAAATCTGAGCAAATGTAGATATTTTTCACTAGCTATGTATGCTTCCTGGCTGAATTGAACCCTCCTATATTGGATGACTCAACTCCATGGAAATGTATATCATATACATATATTATATCTCTATCTCCCTATATATATCATGTATATGTGTGTATACATATATATATATATACACACAGTCATAAAGTCATTTATATATATATATATATACATATATATATATATACACATACATATATAGGAGAGAAAGAGAATGCACATAATTGCCAAACTAATACTTCTTGATGATACTTAACTATTTTTACTCCCCACCCCTGATAAAGATTAACCTAGTAACTTTGAGCTTCTAAATACTGTTTAAATCATTCTCTTAATGCACACACTGTTTCTATTATGTTTATCTTTAGTTTTCTGTATAGAAATAAAACGACCTGCCTATATTTAATTTATATTTAATTGGGTGCCTTTAATTTATTTTAATTTTTTTAATTAAAACTTTTTATTTTCAAAACATATGCATGGATAATTTTTCAACATTGACCCTTGCAAAATCTTCTGTTTCAAAATTTCCCCTCCTTCTCCTCAGCCCCTCTCCTAGATTGCAAGTAATCCAATATATATGTGTGTGTGTGTGTGTGTGTGTGTGTGTGTATTTATACAATTGTCTTGCTACAAAAGAAAAATCATATCAAAAGGGGGAAAATGAGAAAGAAAACAAAATTCGAGCGAACATAACAAAAAGTGTTATGTTGTGATCTATATTTAGTTTCCACAGTTGCCACACTCAGTTTCCACAGTCCTCTCTCTGGATGTAGATGGCTCTCTTCATCACAAGAGCATTGGAACTGGACTCAGTCATCTCATTGTTGGAAAGAGCCACGCCCATCAGAATTGATCATCATATAGTCTTGCTGTTATCATATATAGTGATCTCCTGATTCTGCTCATTTCACTCAGCATCAGTTCATGTAAGTCTCTCTAGGCCTCTCTGAAATCATCCTGCTGATCATTTTCTTATAGAATAATAATATTCCATAACATTCATATACCATAACTTATTCAACCATTCTCCAACTGATGGGCATTCACTCAGTTTCCAGTTTCTTGCCAGTACAAAAAGGGCTGCCACAAACATTTTTGGTGCCTTTAATTTTAAACTCTTACCCCATCTTTGGAGAAACTTTAGATGAAAACCAAAAGCAACATTATTGTAATGGATGATTTTCCTTTGGAAGCTGAGGTGGGGATGAGGAGCCAACAAATGTGGTTGAGTTACCTGGTTCTCATATTGAAAGATTGGTAAAACCAAAAGCAATGAGCCCTGGCAAACTATGAAAATGGGTAAGGGACAAGAATTGACACAAGTCTCCAGCTCCTCTGGTCTCAGCCAAGAAATTCCCAGCTGTTGACTGTGGTAATGATCAACAGAAGCAGAAGCAATATTATCATATTTTATTGGAAATTGGGCATATCTGGAAATGACCATGATATAAAAACAAATTGTCAGTAAAATTTCAAAACAAAACCTGTTTAGAGCATAAATACAAGGGAAGTTAATGTAGAACAAGTGCAAAATTATGGTAGATCTCTGTAATAATAGTGTCAGTGGTGCTAAAACTCAGAATGATCTGAAGTTAGTAAGAAATCTAAAAACAAGAAACATGATTTTTAAACTATATTCAGGGGTGAAGGAGGAGAGACAAGAAACAATGTGGCATAATAGCTAAAGAGTACACTATAGAACTAGGATGATCTGCCTCTGATACATATTATGTGTCCCTGAATCAGTCATTTGCTAGTACTCTTAGACAGTTGCTCAAAATATTTCTCTAAGAATATAAGTTAAAAAGAAGATGCCCGTATGTATTGGTATTTTTCTCCCTCCCTTTCTCCCATCTTCCTCCTCTAGACATCAAGTAATCCAATATAGGTTAAACATGTTCATTTCTATTCTATACATACTTCCACAATTATGCTGAACACACACCAAAAAAAAAAAAATCAGATCAAAAAGGAAAAAATTAGGGGAAAAGCAAGCAAACGTGAAAATACTCAGTTCCCACAGTTCTCTCTGGATGCAGATGACTCTCTTCATCACATTGGAACTGGCCTGAATCATTTCATTGTTGAAGAGAGTCATGTCCAGCAGAATTGATCATCATATAATTTTCTTGTTGCAGTGTACAATGTTCTTTTGGTTCCACTCAGTTCACTTAGCATTAGTTCATATAAGTCTCTCCAGGCCTTTCTGAAATCATCCTGCTGATTGTGAGAAAAAAAACTTTAAAGCACTTAACACAGTGCCTAGACCAGTGGTCCTCAAACTTTTTAAATAGGGGCCAGTTCACTGTCTCTCAGACTGTGGGAGGGCTGGACTATAGTCTCCGCCCCTCAGCCCATTTGCCATAACCCCGGGGGCTGCATAACCGTCCTCAGTGAGCCTCATCTTGCCTGAAGACTGAGAACCCCGGCCTAGACACATAGCAGGTGCTATATAAATGCTTTTCTTTTCTCTTTCCCCTACTACATTCCAAATAGTGGTAATCCCTAGGGGTAGAAAAACAAAATAGAACAACAAATAACAGTTTCCATCTTTAAGGAATCTATATCCTTCTGGAATGATACAATATATAAAAAAGACAGTATATATAAGAGAAGTTTAGGAGGGAAAGGGCAATACAACTAGAGGAATCAAGAAGGAATTTATTTTCTGTCTTTCTCTGTCTCTTTCTTGGTCTCTCTGTTTCTCTCTCTGTGTATCTGTTTCTCTCTTTCTCTCCAGAGCTCCTACATCATGGTTTCAATAAGGTATCCTGACATATTTTCTGCTTTCTCAGAGCTCCTGGTCTAGGAGGAAGGACATGTTCACAGATAACTACGATACTAGGAGGAACATGATAAATTTAGTGAGAGAAGTGCCAAAAAATTGCTTTTGGAATTTGGAGAATGGAGTGATTATTTCTAACTGGTGGAGATGAGAAAGTCTCACCAAAGAGAAGGCATTTGACTTGGATCTTAAAGAAACTGATAGGAATGAAGAAGGTGGACCTGGGAGTAGAGGGGAATTCCAGATGGAAAGAATAAGTTGAAAAGGCTCAGAGAGACACCAAAAAATCATCATAAAAAGCTATTATGGTGATAGGGATATCTAAGAAACAAATTCAGAAGAGAAAAATTCCAAAACAGCTATAAACAAAGCCTCAAAGGAAAACACAGCCTAAGCATAAATTCAAGTAGAATTCTTTTAAAAAGATAAAATAAGTTTTTTTTTTAATTCAAAATTTCAAAAGTTTTTATCCATGAAATGAAATCTCTAGAAAAAAAAAATTGAAAAAGAAATGAGAGTATGGAAGAAAAAAATTGGAAAGGAAATTAATAGCTTAAAACAGACCAAATATATGTCAATGACTTCATCAGACAACAATATTTAAAACAAAGTCAAGTCTGAAAAAAGAAGAAAATATAGGGTATTCATAGCTAAAAGAAGTAACTTGGAAAACCAATTGAGAAGAAACAATTTAAGAATCTTTAATTTAAAAAAAGAGCCTTTACCTAAAGTACTTTAAAAAACCCAAAAACCTTAGAATAAAACTTTCCAGATCTCTTAGAACCAGAGGCAAAGTGGAATTAGAAAGAATCCATCGATTATCTCCTGAAAGAAAGCGCAAAATGAAAACATTTTAGGCAAAAATTAGAACTTCCACATCAAAGAAGAAAATAGTGCAAGCATCCAGAAAGATTGAATTCAAGTAATCTACAGTGAAGCTTTATGTATTTGTTTGTTCATTTTTCATCTGACACATTTAACAAATATTGGTGGGGATTAGTGTATTGGATTTAAAATAAAGTTATTCTCTCTAATAACAGAAAATAAAACTGCTGACTGAAGCAGATGTTGCCAGCTGATTTTGTATATTTGTAGATTTTAAATATATGGATTTATGTTTTCTTTTTTTTAAAAAAAACCAATAATTTAGTTTAAACCTTAAAAATTTTTTGAGTTCAGAATTCTTTTCCTACTACCTGTCCCCCTCACTTAGAAGGCAAGAAATGTACTGTCTTTTATACATGTGAAATTATGCATAACATTTCCATATTTGCTTTTTTCAATAAAACAAGAAAAATAAAGTGAAAAATTATGCTTCATTTTGCATTTAGACTCCATCAGTTCTTTCTCTAGAGAATGACAGCATTTTTCATTATGGATTCTTTGAAATTATCTTGAGTCATTGCATTGATCAGAGTAGCTGTCACTTAAAATTGATTATTATATTAAATTATCATTACTATGTACACTGTTCTTACACTGTTCTCTTGATTCTGCCAACTTCACTTTGCCATGAGTTCATGTAAGTCTTCCCATGTCTTTCTAAAACTATCCTGCTCAGCATTTGTTATAGCAAAGTAGTATTGTTTAGCCAGTCTCCAATTGATGGACATCCCCTCAATTTTCAATTCTTTGTACCACAAAAAAGAGTTGCTATAGCTCTTTGTTCATATATGTTCACATATGAACATTTTTGTCCATATAGATGCCTTTTCTTTTTCTTTGCTCTCTTTGGGATACAGACCAAAAAGTGATATTGCTAGGTTAAAGGCAATGCAAGTTTCACAGCCCTTTGAGCATAGCTTCAAATTGTTCTCCGTAATGGCTGGATCAGTTTACAATTTCACCAAGAGCGCATTGAACATACATCATTTCTTACAGCATGGTAATATTCCATTAGTTCCTTTTTTTTTCATTAAAGCTTTTTATTTTCAAAACATAAGCATGAATAATTTTCAACATTCACCTTTGCAGAACCTTGTGTCCCAATGTTTTTCCTCCCTTTCCCTCATATCCTCCCCTAGATATCAAGTAATTCAATATATATTAAATGTGTAATTCTTCTATACATATTTCCACAATTATCATGCTACACAAAAAAATTAGATCAAAAAAAAAAAGGAAAAGAAAAAAATGAGAAAGAAAACAAAATGCAAGCAAACAACATCAAAAAGAGTGAAAATACTGTGTAGTGATCTACAGTCAGTTCCCACAATCCTTTCTCTGGGTACAAATGGTTCTCTTCATCACAAGACTATTGGAACTGTCCTGACTCATCTCATGGTTGTAAAGAGCCACGTCCATCAGAATTGATCATCGTATAATCTTCTTGTTGTCATGTACAATGATCTCCTGGTTCTGCTCATTTCATTTAGCATCAATTCATATAAGTCTCTCCAGGCCTCTCTGAAATCATCTTGTTGATCATTTCTTACAGAACAATAATATTCCATAACATTCATATATCATCACTTACTCAGCCATTCCCCAATTGATGGGCATCTACTCACTTTCCAATCTCTTGCCACTACAAAAAGGCTGCCACAAATCTTTTTTTGCACATGTGGGTCCCTTTCCCTCCTTTATGATCTCTTTGGGATACAAGCTTAGTAGAAATGCTGATGGATCAAAGTAGAGATGAAATAAATGGGCATAGTTCCAAATTGCTATCCAGAATAACTGGATCAATTCACAATTCCACCAACAATGTATTAGTATCCCAGTTTTCCCACATCACCTTCAACATTCGTCATTATCTTTTCCTGTCATCTAAGCCAATCTGAGAGATGTGTACCTCAGAGTTGTCTTAATTTGCATTTCTCTGAACAATAGTGATTTAAAGCATTTTTTTCATATTGATTAGAAATGGTTTCAATTTCTTCATCAACAAATTGTTTGTTCATATCCTTTGACCATTTATCAATTGGAGAATGGTTTCTATTCTTATAAATTTGAGTCAATTCTCTATATATTTTAGAAATGAGGCCTTTATCAGAACCCTTGAATGTAAAAAAAATTTTTTCCCAGTTTATTGCTTCCCTTCTAATCTTGTCTGCATTAATTTTGTTCATACAAAAATCTATTAGTTTCATATGCCACAGTTTGTTGAGCCATTCTCCACTTAATGGGCAGCTACTGTTTCCAAATCTTAGCTATTACAATAGACCTTCTACAAATATTTTTGTACACATAGGCCTTTTTCCTTTTTCTCTGATCTCTTATAGACACAGTTGTGGTATTCCTAGGTCCAAGGATATGCACCGTTTTATAGTCCTTTGAGCATAGCCCTAAAGCGTTCCCCAGAATGGTTGGACCAGTTCACAGAACACCAACCAACAGAACATCAGTGTCACAATTTTTCTACCCTCTCCCTCTCCCCCAGAACTTCTTATTTTCCTTTCCTGTAATGTTAGCCAAATTAATAGGTATGAGATGGTAGTTCAAAATTGTTTTGATTTGCATTTCTCTAATCAATAATAATTTAGAATATTTTTCTCATGTAATTATAGATAATTTTTATTTCTTCTCAAAACTGCCTATTTATGTCCTTTAACTGTCATTTGGGGAATGACTCACATTCTTAAAAAATTGACTCAATTCCCTACATATTAATTATACATAGTTTAACAGTCATCATGATAAAGTAGTGGAGAGTTTGAAATATGACATTTCAAAAAAGTGAAAGATATGGGCTTATAGCCAATAATAACTTGCCCAGTAAAACTGAAAATAATTCTACAGAGACTTTTAATGAAATAGAGGATTGCCAAGTATTCTGGATGATGAAAAACTAGAGGGTGTAAAGAAACTTTGAAGCTTAAACCCAAGAGTTAAGAGAAACACAATAAGGGACTAAAGAAGAATTAACTACTTATGTTCAAATAGAGGAGATGGTACTTGTATCTCCTCCCAACCTTATCATCATCAGAGGCCATAGAGGAAGTCTAATTTGATAGAAGATCTGAATGTTTCTCTGTTATCTTGATGATCTTAGGAGAACAATGCAAAGAGAAGCCAAGAGGTCTATACAGAATGCTGGAAGGGAAAGGCAAGGTAGGGAATATTATCTTACATAATCCGGACAAGTAAGTAGATATCTATACAAACCAGGAGGAAGGAGTAGAGCTGTCACTCAAATCTCATAATCATCAGAACTGCTCCAAGAAGTGAAGAGTACATACATATATACAGAAGTGAGCAGAACAAGAACAATGTATATAATTCCAATAATATTGTACAGACAAATAACTTTGAAAGAATTAGAATGCTGATCAATGTAACGATCAACAATGATTCTAGAGGACAAATGTTGAAACATATTACCCATTTTCTTAAAGAAAAGTGAAGGACTAAGAGTGCAGAATGAAATGTATTTTTTTGGACACAATGTTGAAATATGTTTTTCTTGTTTGTAACAGAGATTTTGTTTCATTCATTCTCAGTTGCAGGGAGGAGGGGAGGTTAGAATAGGTGAGAGAAAAGTCAGATTTAAAAGTTTATTTAAAAAAATAAAAGAAAAGGAGCAAATGTGAGGAATCACAGGGACTGTTTAGACAATACCACATTCTCCAGTTCAAATGGAACATAGAATGCATGAATGGGAGTGGGGAGGTTGTTGTTTATCTTTTGTTCTCAAAGAAGACCCATGAAATCACAAGAGGTATGTCTTGACTTGAACATGAATTGTATTTAAGTGAGGCAGAGTTGTAAAAATTCATCATTCTCTTTGTTAGAAACAAGCAAATTGGGAGGAGGTAGTTATGCTGAAAAGATAAGAGCTTCAACTTTAGACACACTGAAGTCCTGGGATTTCGAGGTAAAATATGCTTCACCCAGGAGGAAATTCAGGTCTGGAGTTTGTGAGAGAGGTCAGAACTGGAAATATAAATTTCTTTCCTTTTTTTTTTTTTTTTTAAATTTTATAATTATAACATTTTTTTGACAGTACATATGCATAGGTAATTTTTTTTTTTTTTTTACAACATTATCCCTTGTACTCCCTTCTGTTCTGAATTTTTCCCCTCCTTCCCTCCACCCCCTCCCCTAGATGGCAGGCATTCCCATACATATTAAATATCTTATAGTATATCCTAGGTACAATATATATGTGCAGAACCGAATTTTGTTGTTGTTGTTGCAAAGGAAGAATTGCTTTCAGAAGGTAAAAGTAACAGGGGAAGAAAAACAAAAATGCAAATAGTTTACACTCATTTCCCAGTGTTCTTTCTCTGGATGTAGCTGATTCTGTCCATCATTGATCAATTGGAACTGAATTAGATCTTCTCTTTGTTGAAGATATCCACTTCCATCAGAATACATCCTCATACAGTATCATTGTTGAGGTGTATAATGATCTCCTAGTTCTGCTCATTTCACTCAGCATCAGTTGATGTAAATCTCTCCAAGCCTCTCTGTATTCATCCTGCTGGTCATTTCTTACAGAACAATAATATTCTATAACATTCATATACCATAATTTACCCAACCATTCTCCAATTGATGGACATCCATTCATTTTCCAGTTTCTAGCCACTACAAAAAGGGATGCCACAAACATTTTGGCACATACAGGTCCCTTTCCCTTCTTTAGTATTTCTTTGGGATATAAGCCCAGTAGTAGCACTGCTGGGTCAAAGGGTATGCACAGTTTGATAACTTTTTGGGCATAATTCCAGATTGCTCTCCAGAATGGTTGGATTCTTTCACAACTCCACCAACAATGCATCAGTGTCCCAGTTTTCCCACAGCCCCTCCAACATTCATCATTATTTGTTCCTGTCATCTTAGCCAATCTGACAGGTGTGTAGTGGTATCTCAGAGTTGTCTTCATTTGCATTTCTCTGATCAATAGTGATTTGAACACTTTCATATGAGTGAAAATAGTTTTAATTTCATCATCTGAAAATTATCTGCTCATATCCTTTGACCATTTATCAATTGGAGAATGGCTTGATTTCCTATAAATTAAAGTCAATTCTCTATATATTTTGGAGATGAGGCCTTTATCAGAACCTTTAACTGTAAAAAATGTTTTCCCAATTTGTTACTTCCGGAAGTATAGGTTTCAAAGTCGTCTTCCCAGATCCCTGAGAGAGGGAGTATAAAGAGAAAAGGAAAGAGGATAGAATTTTGGGAGGATGTTTATATTTAGGTAATTGGAGGAAAAAAAGGAGAAGAGTGATTAGAAAGTAAAATAGGAAAGTCTTAGAATTTGAAGGAGAAGAATATCCAAAATTAAATATTAACACTATTAAATAACACAGAAAGGGCAAAAGAAGATGACAACTGGGAAGAGGAGATGGGATATAGTAACTAGAAAGTAATTGATTGGTGACCCTTGAAAGAAATATTTCAAAGATGAGACTGGAGATAATAATAATTGCTAGCATTTATAGAGTACATTGAGAGTTTGCAAAGCACTTTACAAATATTATTTTATTTTATTTTTGTAACAATCCTGGGAGTTAGATGCTAGATTATCCCCATTTTACAATTTTGGAAACTGAGGCTTATAGAGGTTAATTGATTTGCTTAGGATCCTACAGTTAATAAATGTCTGAGGTTAAATTTGAATTCAGAAGTTCTTCTTGACACCAGGGCCAGCATTCTACCTACTATGCTATCTAATTGCCAGATTTTAGAGTGGATTGTTGGGCAGTAAATTTAAGTGGTAGATTAGAGCTGGGAAGTTCCTTAGAATTAGGGGCATAGACATAAAGAATGAGGGGTGAAAGAGAGGATAGCTTCTGGATATAGCAGGATCTTCTCAGTAAAATATGAGATGGGTCACTTTTTAGGGTAAAATAGCTAGACTCTGGGAGGTTGAAGAGGAAGGTTTAAAACATCCATTATGTTGAGCAATGTCTTACCTCTTAACTTCTTTTATCCCAAATCCAAGATCTATTGCTCAACAATGAGGGGACTTATGTGCTTATGGACACATATATAAAGAGTTGGGGTTCCTAAAGAATTCCTATGAATAATAGAGAATGAATTGGAGAACATGGGATAACAACTAGAACTATTTTTAAAATTAACCTCCTTGATTCAGACCATTTCCAATGATCTTGTGATAGAGAGAGCCATCTGCACTCAAAGAGAAGACTATGGGGACTGAGTGCAGATTACAGCATAGTATTTTCACTTTTTTGTTGTTGTTTGAGATTTTGATCTGATCTTTCTTGTGCATCATGATAACTGTGGAAATATATATAGAACTGCACATATTTAACATATATTGGATTCTTGCTATCTAGGAGAGGGGATGGGGGAAAGGGAGGAAGGAAAAAAAATTGGAACACAAGGTTTTGCAAGGATGAATGTTGAAAACTATCTATGTCATAAATAGACTAGAGGAACAGAGGATAGTCTACCTCTCAGACCTGTGGAGGAGGAAGGAATTTATGACCAAAGGAGAACTAGAGATCATTATTTATCACAAAATAGAAGATTTTGATTACATCAAACTAAAAAGCTTTTGTACAAACAAAACTAATGCAAACAAGATTAGAAGGGAAGTAACAAATTGGGAAAATATTTTTACAGTTAAGGGTTCTGATAAAGGCCCTCCATTTCCAAAATATATAGAGAATTGACTCTAATTTATAAGAAATCAAACCATTCTCCAATTGATAAATGGTCAAAGGATATGAACAGACAATTTTCAGATGATGAAATTGAAACTATATCCACTCATATGAAAGTGTTCCTAATCACTATTAATCAGAGAAATGCAAATTAAGACAACTCTGAGATACCATTACACACCTGTCAGATTGGCTAAGATGACAGGAACAAATAATGATGAATGTTGGAGGGACTGTGGAAAAACTGGGGACACTGATGCATTGTTGGTGGAGTTGTGAAAGAATCAAGCCATTCTGGAGAGCAATTTGGAACCATGCCCAAGGGGTTATCAAACTGTGCATGCCTTTTGATCCAGCAGTGCTACTACTGGGCCTATATCCCAAAGAAATACTAGGGAAGGGAAAGGGACCTGTATGTGCCAAAATGTTTGTGGCAGCTCTTTTTGTAGTGGCTAGAAACTGGAAAATGAATGGATGTCCATCAATTGGAGAATGGTTGGATAAATTATGGTATATGAATGTTATAGAATATTATTGCTCTGTAAGAAATGATGAATGCAGAGAAGTTTGGAGAGACTTGAATGAACTGATGTATTCTGATGGAAGTGGATATCTTCAACAAAGAGAAGATCTAATTCAGTTCCAATTGATCAATGATGGACAGAATCAGCTACATCCAGAGAAAGAACACTGGGAAATGAGTGTAAACTGTTTGCATTTTTGTTTTTCTTCCCAGGTTACTTTTACCTTCGGAATCCAATTCTTACCGTGAAACAAGAAAATTGGATTTACACACATATATTGTATCTAGGTTATACTGTAGCACATTTAATTTGTATGGGATTGCCTGTCATCTAGGGAAGGGAATAGAGGGAAGGAGGGGAAAATTTGGAAAAATGAATACAAGGGATAATGTTGTAAAAAAAAAATTTTTACTCATGCATATATACTGTCCAAAAAAACTATAATTATAAAATTAATTAAAAACTATCTATGCATATAAAAATAAAAAGCTTTATAAAAAATAAAAACAAAAATAAAAATAACCTCTTATTTATAGATGCAAAAATTCTCCATGCCTTTTTATGTATCCAGAAAAACTCTCTTCACTTAAGCAGATTAGCAACTCCTCAGTAATTTATCACCCTCAGTAACTTGTCAACTTATCACCTTAGCGAACTGTATGAGACTCTGAGAAGTTATGTGATTTGTGTGGGGTAACACAACCAGTACATTTTCTTTTTTTTTTTTTTTATTAATTTTATAATTATAACTTTTTTTTTTTGATAGCACATATGCATGGGTAATTTTTTACAACACCATCCCTTGTACTCACTTCTCTTCCGAATTTTCCCCTCCTTCCCTCCATCCCCTCCCCTAGATGACAGGGAGTCCCATACACATTAAATATGTTATAGTATATCCTAGATACAATATATGTGTGCAGAACTGAATTTCTTGTTGCACAGGAAGAACTGGATTCAGAAGGTAAAAGTAACCTGGGAAGAAAAACAAAAATGCAAACAGTTTACACTCATTTCCCAGTGTTCCTTCTCTGGATGTAGTTGATTCTGTCCATCATTGATCAACTGGAACTGAATTAGATCTTCTTTTTGTTGAAGATAATCTACTTCCATCAGAATACATCCTCAGTATTGTTGTTGAAGTGTACAGTGATCTCTCGGTTCTGCTCATTTCACTCAGCATCATTTCATGTAAGTCTCTCCAAGCCTTCTGTATTCATCCTGCTAGTCATTTCTTACAGAACAATAATATTCCATAGCCTTCAAATACCATAATTTACCAAACCATTCTCCAATTGATGGACATCCATTCATTTTCCAGTTTCTAGTCACTACGAAAAGAGCTGCCACAAACATTTTGGCACATACAGGTCCCTTTCCCTTTCTTTAGTATTTCTTTGGCATAGAAGCCCAGTAGTAGCACTGCTGGATCAAAGGGTATGCACAGTTTGATAACTTTTTGGGAGTAATTCCAGATTGCTCTCCAGAATGACAACCAGTACATTTTAGAGGCAGGGCTTAAACCCAGGTCTTGGCTCCCTGATCAGCCTTCTTTCCATTCACTATGTTGTGGAAGATTATCACTTCTATTAGTTTTGTTGTGATAGATGAGAGGCAGTAAGGAATATAGTTTGAGCATAGGTGTGTTTTAGCAGTGGAGGGACCCTAAAGTACCATCCCCTAAAGTCCAGCCCATACTCCCAAAGTGGTTAAGGATCAGGGTACCTAACCTCAACAGAGAGGTGATTAAGGTACCATGGGGGTGACAGCTTTTGTAATGAGGGAAAAAGAGGAAGTCTAGAACCAAGGTGAGAGGTAGTATGCAGAAGAGAAAAAACTCCCATATTCTCCAATCCCTGATAATTACCAATTTATAGTCAAAGTATAGAAGCCCCATTTTCTAGACTGCAGCACCAGTCTAGCATTTCTATTCATGTGGCAATTCCCTAATTTAGGTTTCCTTCACTTTGACTATTACAGTTAGCCTCTCCTCAACTCTCTCCTCACTCCAATCCATTGCTCCATTCAGGTGATTTTTTTTGAAGTGTAGATTTGACTATGTTACCTTCCTCTTCAATAAACTCCAGAAACTCCCTAATTAATTTCAGTATCAAATATAAACTTCTCCAACTGGCATTTAAAATTCTCAATCTGGCTTTTCTCTAGTTGTCCAGTCTTATTTTTAAAAAATAGTATTTTATAGTTCTAAATACATACAAAGAGAGTTTTCAACATTCACCTCTACAAAATCTTGTGTTTCAAATTTTTCTCCCTCCTTTCCTCCCCCCTCCCCCTATTCTTCAAGACAGTTAGTAATCAGATTTGGTTAAACATGTGCTTCTAAACATATTTCCATATTCATCATACTGTGTAAGAAAATCAGATCAAAAGCAAAAAAAAAAAAAAAATGTATAAGAAGGGGGGAAAGCAAACACCAACAAAATAAAGGTGAAAATGTTATGCTTTGATCCACATTCAGTCTCCATAGTTCTCTCTCCTTTTCCAGTCTTAAATTTTACTGCCTTATGTGCATCCTATGATCAAGCCATGTTGACCTATTTACTGTTCCTTACACAGAATCCTGCCTCCCACCTTTGGACCTTTGCACTGGCTGTCCCTCATTCCTGGAATGCTTTCTAGTCTTACATTCCCCTCTTTGCTTCCCAGGCTTCTTTTAGGAATCATCTCTAATCCTACCTCCTTTCCCAGTCTCTCACTCCCACACACCCCATTTGCTAGTGCCTTGTCCTTTGAGATCTCTTTTCATTTATACTATATCTATCTTAAGTTTACTTAGTCACCATACCTGTTATCTCCCCCATTATTATATGCGCTCCCTGAGGGCAAGAACAGTATTCCTCTGTACTTTAAGTGTTCAGCACAGTGCCTTGCATGTGGTGTTTAATAGATGCTTGCTGACTGACCTTTCAGGGACCTAATTGGGCATGTCCAGTCAAGCTCTGGTGTGTCCTAGATCAGTGTTGAAATACTTGCACTTCTGAATGTTGGAGCAATCCCTTATTATTCCCCATGTCCAAGGGCTGTGTCAAAGATGATTGGTGACTGAGCCAAGAAGAGCAATAGGCTATAAAAGAAAGGGAAAGATCTTGCTGCTTATGAATGTGTTGATTGGGATTGAGACAGCCTCTTCCTTAGGTTTCCAGAAGAAGGGAAAAGGGGGTAGAAATATACTGATTCAAAGATTTAGCTTTTCCCATAACAATGTATCAAGAAGGTGACCATCAGTACAATCCAGGGAGAGATGACTTTTTCTCACTGGCTGAGTTTTGGACATGATTTAAAAATCTACTCCATGATATAATCCTTGGATGCTGGAATATGGGTAAGGTACCAACCCAGCATTGAGGCTGCAGTGAAGGGTACTAGACCTTTGTGTGCCTGCCTTGGTCAGACTATATATGAAGTACTACGCTAAATTCGGGGAGCTACATTTAAGGAAGGCCATTGATAAACTGGGAATCAGCTAGAAAAGAGAAATGATAAGTTATAAGGAAGAGTTGATGGAACTGGAGATATTTAACCTGAACAGTCAATTAATGAACATTTATTAACCACCTACTAGGTTCGGGTTGCTGTGCTAAACCATTGGAGATACAGAGAAATGCTCTCAAGGAGCTCCCACTTTAATGGGGGATAGAACATGTAAACTGTTATGTACAAACAAAATATATACAGTATAAATGGGAAACAATGAAGGGAGAAAAGACACTAGAATAAGGAGGCTAAGTAAGGATCCAGAGGAGATATTTTAGATAATGAGACTTGAAGGAAGCTAGGAAAGCCAGGAAGTAGAGATAAGGGAGAACATTTTGAGTAGTCAAAGAAAATGTCTGGAATCAGGGAGATTGCTACACTAATACATTGTTGATAGAACTGTGAAATGGTACAACAATTTTGGAAAGGAATTTGGAATTATGCAACAACAATAAACTAAGATGTCCATATCATTTGAACTTGAGACTCCATTAGTAGGTTTATATATACTAAATAAGCCACAGATTAGAGAAAGATACCACTAGAGGCAGCTAGGTGGTGCAGTGGATAGAGCACCAACCCTGAAGTCAGGAGGACCTGAGTTCACATCTGATCTCAGACACTTAACACTTCCTGGCTGTGTGACCCTGGGCAAGTCCCTTAACCCCAATTGCCTCAGCAAAAACAAAAAAGAAAGAAAAAGATATCTCTATATTCCAAAATATTTATAGCAGCACTTCATGTGATAGCTAAGAATTGGGGGTGGGGGAGTAGATGCTCACCAACTGAGGAATGCCAACAAATTGTGGCATATGAGAGTAATTGAATATTCCTGTGCTAAAAATTATCTATGTATATGACTTGAAAATAAAAAACTTTAATAAAAAATAAGATAAATAATAAATAAATAAAAAGCAAAACATATGCATAGATTTTCAACATTCATCCTTACAAAACCTTGTGTACTAAATTTTTTTTCTTCCTCCTTTCCCCCCAATCCCATTTCCAAGATGGAAAGTAATACAATATATGTTAAACATGTGCAATTATTTTATACATATTTCCACAGTTATCATGCTTCACAAAAAAAATTGGATCAAAAAGAAAAAGTGAGTAGAAAACAAAATTATACATATTTTGAAAATAAAAAAGTTTTAATTCACCTGCAGAGAAAGAACTGGTGAAATCTGAATGCAGATTGAAGCAAAAATTTTTTCACTTTCTTTTTCTTTTTGCAACATGACTAATTTGGAAATGTATTTTTCATGATTTCACATATCTAATTGATATCATATTGTTTGCTTTCTCAATCAGTAGGGAGAAAGAAGAGGGAAAGAGAGAATTTGGAACTTAACATTTTAAAAAAAGAAATGTTAAAAATGAATAAATAATAAATTGTTTAGTGCAAAAAAAAGAAATGATGCATGTGATAAATACAAAGAAGCATGGAAAAATCTATTTGAACCGATACAAAGTGAAGTAATTAGAGTTAATAAGACAATGTAAAAATAACTATAACAATATAAATAAAAAGAGCAATACTCCCTCCCAAATCAAAAGTAAGTGTGACAGAATTATAAAGATTAAGTGGAGCTCAAATGAAGAGAAAGAGAAGACACCTCTAATCTACCCCATCCTAGAAATTGGTTTTTTTTTTTAACTTTTTTTAAATGTATTGATTGTATTTTTCTTTTCCTTCTCTAAAAAAATACTATGTGTCCTAAGTGGTAGCTCTTGGACAGGGGATAGGGAAGGGAAGGTATAAAAAAAAAAAAGAAAATGTCTGGAGTCAGGAGATAGAATGTTTTGTTTGAGGAACAGCTTGGAAACTAGTGTTTGGTGTAAGGTGTAAGAAGATTGGAACAGAGAAGACTTGGGAGTACATGATAATATTTGAAGAGCTTTATGTGAAAGAGTTTAGACTTGTTCTGGTTGGCCCCAGAGGGAAGAACAAAGAACAGCAGATGGAAGTAACCAAGAAGCAGATTTCAGGTACATAGAGGATGGGGGGAGGGAAGGGAGAGCTTTTGAAAGGATGGGTGAAGTGGGGATGGGAGGAAAAGAGAAAGTAATAGATATGGGGCAAAAAGGGAAACTGAAAAAGAAAATAGTAAAAATAAGATGGAAGGAAATTCACAAATAGCAATTATAACTTTGAATGTGAATGAGATGTTTATAGCAACTCTCTTGGTGGTAGAAAAGTTTGGATCATCATTTCAAAGCTGGAATAGACTTCAGAGGTCATCAAGTACAGGGCTTCTTAAACTTTTTGTACTCATGGCCCCTTTTCACCCAAGAAATTTTTACCCTGGGTATATAAATATATAAAATAGGTATATAAATCAAACATTTAGTGATAATAAATCACAAATAAATTTATTTTAAAATAATTCTTTGATATGCGTACAAATTTACCATTTATTAAAGATGAAAGCAAATTTGCATACTAATGAGATATGTGTGCTGTTTATTTTTACACAAAGAATTAAATCTTGGGGGAATATTTGATACCTTTGCCAATTTTTTATGACCTCCCACATTCAATTACATGACTCCATAGTTGAGTTGAGACCCACAGTTTAAAAAGCTGGGGTCCAGTACAATCCTTTCATTTTATCAGTATCAGCAGTGGATAGAAAGCTGGAGGACCCAGGTTCTCACATTGGCTGTATGACTTTGGGCCAGTCACTACCTCTAAGTGGACTCTCTGAGACCAAAATAGATGGTGCTAGTCTGCATTGGTAGATGGAGGTTCTTCACCTAGGAAGAACCTTTATGAAATCAAAGGTCCAATCCCTAACTATAGACCAGAAGCATTATTATGACCTGTCCTTCCAAATACTAAGCTTATGCTTATCATCTTGGGCAGCAGCTAAGTGAGGAGAGGGTGGCTTTTTCTTTGTCCTGATTGGGTCAGAGAGGCTTGCAGAAGGACCTGATTTTGGGGAGAAGCCAGTATGCAATACCCATTAGGCAAGAAGAACTGAGGGAGACTGGAGGCATTTGTATTTTAGAGGAATTTGCCAATGAAGACTGAGTGCTCAGAATCTACACGGTGCACCCTGTCTCATGTCAACACACATGGCATCCTGGTGGGCCTGCTTCGGGTGGAGGTAGTACAGAGGCCCATCTCTCCATGTTAGAGAATTTGCTGGCATCTTTTGACTATTTCCTGTCAATTTACTGTGTGGTGATGAAATGCCTTTTAATTGGCAACTGAACTGTGCATACAAAAGGTTTGAGTGGGTGGTCTCTCTCTCCTCTGGCAGCTTTCAAGTGAGGAGGAAGAACTGTTGTGAGCCTCCTGTTGGGAGGGTGGCATTGGGCCCTGGCTCCCACCCATATGGCTGGGAACACATGGTATCTATTTCTTTGTCTCCTGTTTTGTCTTTCCTACATCTTAGGTAACTCAGTATCTGGAGATGGAACAGACCAGGTTACAGCTATGTGAGCTTTAAAGGGTTGGAAAAGCCATCAGAGGCCTAGTATCTGGACTTGGTTCCCTGGAGACAGCCATTAGCCAAGGCAGTCAAGTCCAGTAAGGAATCCCAATGAGGAAACCTCCAAAGAGCAGAATGACCTACTTGACCCAGCTAGTTTAGCAGTGGAGTAATTTGCTCACAAGCTATTCCACACTGAGAAGTGATCTTGTTGGCGTTTCCTGAAGGCACCAAGAAATCCGGGGTCCAAGATGTAGACCCCCCAGGAAGATTGTGTGTAGCAGTCACTTTTAGTGTGTCTATAATCCTAGACAGCTAAATGGGTGAGTAAAAGGAGAATGGACCTCCTGGTTTGAAGGAAATTTTGTTGATCCTTATCCTTGCTCTATACACTTTTATTTTATTTTATATTTTTTAAATGAGTTATTATTATATTCTGGCAATTTGAGGTTAAGTGACTTGTTCAGGGTCACACAACTAGGAAGTGTTAAGTGTTTGAAATCACATTTGAACTCAGATCCTCCTGAGATTGGTGCTCTATTTACTGTGCTACCTAGCTGCCCCATTTTTTCTTTTTTTAAAAATTTTTCTTGCTCTACACTCTTAATAAATGTCCTTTCATGAAAGCTAATTAATGGATAGCAGTGGATAGAGTACAGGGCCTGGAGTCAAGAAGACTCATCTTTGTGAGTTTCAAATTAGACCTCAGACACTAGCTGTGTGACTCTGAACAAGTCATTTAACCATGTCTGACTCAGTTCCTTATCTGCAAAATGGGCTGGAGAAGGAAATTGCAAACTACTCCACTATCTTTACTAAAAAAACTCCAAATGGAGTCCCGAAGAATCAAACATGACTAAAAACAACTGAACAACCACAACAATTGATGTTAATTTTTACTGGGGAGATGTCATCTGATTAAATGTTATTGGGGAACACACAAGTAGAAGCTATAACCTCAAAGTATAATTCTTAGATGTAGTAATTGCCCTCTGGGAGAGTAAACTCAGAGCTTATGCTATATATGGACAATAACTTTGTGCCAAACACAGGTTTATGTGTGTGTCTGTGTGTATGAGTATATATATGTGTGCATAACTGTGCTAGCCATGTACTAGCTCTCCTTTGCCCTGCTTTTTCTCCCCTTCACCCCATGGGTAAAAACAGAACAAGAAATTTTCTCCCAAATATATCAACTGGTTTTTGCATTCTGCTTTCCTAGAGCCCAAAGTCCCAGAGATTGCTTTCTCAGAGCCAGTCTTTGATAGTGATAGAGGCAGGGGAGAATAAGCTTCCCAGAGCTGGCAGAGGTATCCCTAAGATACGTGACCCCAGAGTCAAGCATTAAGGAGATCATGACCCTCGTACTCCCTCTCTTCCTATAAAGCAGGGATTTTTAACTGGCTGGTCCATGGAAAATTTTCAAAGGTTGATGAACTTGGATGAGGAAAAAAAAATCACATCTTTATTTTCACTAATCTTTGGTTTCTTTTTTAATCCTATGTATTTTATTTTGTGCATTTAAAAACTTTATTATAAGAAGGGATTCAAGGCATTCACCAGACTGCCAAAGGGTCTATGAGACCAAAAAAAAAAAAAAATAATTTAAGATTCCTGATATAAATGGGGAAGGGAAGGAAAAAGGAAACAAAAAACAAAAAACAAAAAAACCCAACAACACACAGGCTGTGTTCTCACCCTTGATGACCTGGATCATTGGGATTTTTTTGTGTGTGTGGGAGGTTGTAGTAGAAGTGGGGGAAGAGTTGCATAGCAGTGCTTCCCTTCTCTTTTTCTTATCCCTCCCCCAGAACTAGTAGGTTGGAGCTGTGGGGGAGACGAGCCATAGTCTTTATTAAAAGTGCTTCCTCCTGATGCTGGAAAAAGCAGAGCAGATAAACATCAGCTTTCAGTGGGATGTGGTTCTGATTAGGACAGAACAAGATATCCATGGGAAATGGTTATGAAGGGCCAGCCTGGGGCAAGCAGGCCCCACAGTCCCTGCCCGGGCGAGAGTCCTCTTGGAAAGAATGTAAGAGCTGGGGTTTCTGGGAAGGTCTGTCTATATTTGCATAGTTATTTGCATATCACTCATTCAAACCGTGTTCCTTCCCTCCTCTCTTCCAACTTCCCCCTTTAGCCTCTTCAGTGGTCCAGAAAAGGGGATTGGATTGTGTCAGGTCTCACCATGATCTTTGGGTGATCAGCAGAGGGCTGATAGGTGGTTTGGTGGGATTTATAGTAGAAATAGCCTGCACTTAGGATCAAAAGTCTGGATTTGAATCTAGTTCCTAGCTACTTAGTACATATCTGACAAACTTGGCTAAGTAACTTGACCTCTCCAAGCCAAAGCTTCCTCCTCTAGAAAATGAGGGTTTGGACTAAGGGCTTCTTTCCTGCTCTAAATCTTGTGGCTCTCAGAGGAGTTGGAGATATTCCCAAGAGAAGAGGATCTTTATTTGGATATCTAATCAACAAACAACCTAGGGCTGTCACTTACCTAAATCTCATTCATTTCCCTCCAGGCTCTCCCTCCTCCTGGTGTCTCCTGGGAGGCTTTAGGAGCCTAACTTCTCTCCTTCCCTAACCCAGAAGACTCAGACCAAGCAGAGAAAGGAGCAGGGGGGAAGAAAACTGAAAGAGACCAGAGAGGCAGCTTCTGGCCCTTTAACAGCCTCCCATCTCCTCCCCTCTTTCAGAGAGAAGGAGGAGGGAGGGTTGGTCTGAAAAATGAGTATGTCCCTTTTTCCAATTTCTCCACAGCTCCTTCCTTCCAGCCCCACTCATCTGTTCAGGTGAACCTCAGGCTTGTCATTAAGTTTCTTTCTTTGACACCTCAGCTGCTTCCATGCCTGAGGCACTGCTCCTTTTCTCTCTCTCCCTTCTCAGAGTCCCTCCTCCCTCTCTCCCTCCCTTCCTTCTTAAGCTTGCCAGAGCAACCAGCAGTAAGGAGGAGGGAGTGGGGGAGCAGCCAGCATGAAATGGCAGTGCAGAACTTTAATTTGAACTCCTTTCTGCTCCCTGACTCCTTCCATCCAGGGGAATAGAGTGAGGATTGAGATCAAATCTAACAGACTGAGACTTCCAAGAAAACTTGGGACAGGGTTCGAACTTTTTCTTTGGGAGATGCCAAGACTGTCATTCTTTACTTGGGACTTTCCGCAGGGCAGAAGAACAGGTGAGATAGTTGGGAAGAGAAGCCTGAGCTGGGGAGAAGAAAAGAATCTGTATGTAAGCTCTTGGAGAACAGGGACAGGATTTTGTTTTTTAAATTTGTTTTGTTTTGGGTTTTTATTGTTGTCGTTTTGTTTTTTGTATTTGGGAGACTTTTTTATTAATTTTTTTTTTGGCCTTTCTTTGCACCCTTAGCACAATGCTTGGCACATAGTAGGTGTTTAATTAAATCTAGTTGAATCACTTAAAGTCTATATGCCTAACACAATATTTCACAATAATACTGTTGTCCACTGATCATCTAACTGTTTTTCACATAGTAGATGTTTAATTAAATCTAGTTGAAGCACTGAAGGTCTATATGCCTAACACAATATTTCACAATAATACTGTTGTTCACTGATCAACTAACTAATTTAGATTCCTTTCTACTTAAAAAGAATAGCTCTCATTCCTAAATCACTTAAATATTTATAGGTTACTTTCCTTACAAAAATCCTGGGCAATATTATTGTATTCATTTTGCAGAGGTGGAAACTGAGGCTCAAGATGTGATGTGATTTGCCTAAAATCACACTACTAAGCATTGGTGCCAGAATCTACATATATATATATATATATATATATCTTATTTAATTCAATAAATATTATGTGCCTACTATGTATCAGGCTTAGGGTAGATACAAAGGTAATAAGAAATAAGATATTTCTAGTAGAAGAGATAAGACAGATCAGACCATGTAGGTTTAATTAGCATCTTTAGGCTGATTACTCTCAGATCTATCTCTCTATCTCTATTTCTATCCTTATCTATATCTGTAATTATATCTATCCAGCTCTAGTTTTTTTTCCCTAAGATCCAGCCACAAATCATTTTGTGACTACCTATGGGACATTTCAGACTGAATGTCTTGTTTCCAGTTCATCTTCTGTCCTCCCTAATTTCCAAACCACCCTTCTTCTGAGCTGTTGAGGATACTGCCATTTTTTTTTTTTTTTTTAGTCACCTTGGCTTGCCTCCTCAATATCATGCTTGATTCCTTTCTTCCATTCTGTTCCTTGTAGGCATATTGCCTTGTCTTGCAGTTTCTAACTCTATAGCATCTCTTATATTTATCGTCTCTTGGTTCCCACAGGCATCATCCTACATTAGGCCTCCATTGCCTCTTGTTTGATTGATAAACTGTAATAGAAAATGGAACTTTACAAGTACAGTGAAATAATGGAAAACTGGAAAGGTGGGTTTGATCCAGATCACAGAGGGGCTTGAAGGTTCTTGGACAAAGGAGTAACCAGGAGAAGCAATTAGGAATCTTTTGGGAGAGTAGTAGTAAACATAAAAAAGAAGGAATCAGAAGCCAGAGATATTGTGGAGAGAAAATGAAGAGGATTGGCTGAGTGTAGGAATAAGAGAGAAGGAAGGAGGAAGAAGGAAATGATTCTCAAATTGACAGCCTGGATGACTGAGTCCTTCCTCTCTTTTTCTCATCACCTCCTATCTCTTATTTGCATTTCTCTTCTTCTTCACCTTCTTCACTCCTCATTTTCCCTGGTTTCTTGCTGGAAGAACCAATAAGAAATAGTATTGATCATTTTGCCAGAGAAAGATAGTAAATCTGGGCAGAGTCTGACATGAACCCTAAATATTGTAGAGCAGATAGGTAGAACTACATGAAGTAAAATGTTTCTGGAGAAATTATCCCAGAGAAGATGGGAGATGCTCAAAAATGAAATTATGAAGGCAGGAATGGAACCAATTCCAATAAAGAGGAAAGTGGATTTGTCTAAAGAAACTGATGTGGATGCACAGGGAATTCTTTTTTTTTTTTCCCCTGAGGCTGGGGTTAAGTGACTTGCCCAGGGTCACACAGCTAGGAAGTGTTAAGTTTCTGAGACCAGATTTGAATTCCTGTCCTCCTGAATTCAAGGCTGGTGCTCTATCCACTGCGCCACCTAACTGCCCCTCACAGGGAGCTCACTAAACAAATTAGATTAAAAAAAAAAAAAAATGTATCAGCCATGGAAACACAGGTAATGGATGATGAATATTCAAGAGTGGAACAGCACTATAAAAACTATATCAGGAATGTTAAAGCTCAAAATGAGCTGAGGATGGTAGGGGAACTAAGGATAAAAACATACTTTTTTTTGTTTTGTTTTTAAACAAGCCATAGTATAAGAAAAAAGGATCAGAAAAAGTCTAGAGATTTCAATTAAAATTATTGGAATGATGATATATAACAACAGAAAGATGGTAGAGTTGATCAATTCTTTTCTCCCCCTGTTTTCTTTACAAAGGCCATTCATGAAAACTATGGACTATGGTCAATTGCCATTTCTGTTAACTAGAAGATGGTGAATGGCCCCTCTGGCAAGTTGTAGTGTGATAGATGGAGCACTATTCAAAGCATTATCTCTGCTTCCATTGCTACTTCTAAGGCTGTAGGCAAGGTCATAGTTGAGCTGAATGGAAAATTCACAGCCATGGCCTTCTGCATTCCTACTCCTAATCTAAACTATGGAGTATTTTATCTGCTGCCTGGGAAAACCTGCCAAATATGATGACATCAAGAAAGCGATGCAAGCATCAGGACTCTTGAAAAGCAACTTGGTCTACACAGAGGACAAAGTTGTATCTTGTGATTTCAACAGTGACATTCACTCTTTACCTTTAATGCTGGCACTAGTATTGCTCTCAATGAATATTTTGCAAGCTCATTTCTTAGTATGTCAATAATTATTGTGATAGACACTGTGTAGTAGGCTTTATGGTCTACATGGCCTCCAAGAAGTAAAATAGACAACCATGGATCTTCATTCCCAACCTCTAGGAAGCCTACATTTCTCTGATATTCCATTCATAGTCCTTGCCCCAAAGTATCCTTGTAGTAGGGAGGAAGGAGAGAAGTCTTATGTAATATACCATTAATAAAGTCACCATATTCAGTGCAAAAAGAGATTGTGTCAAAATAAATTTATCTTTTCCACTTTTTATAGTCCTAATAAATTATAGATGAAGAGAATATCAAGGATATAGTTTACTTAGATTTTTGCATATATTTTGATAAAGTTTCTTTTATTATTCCTGTGAAGGAGATATAGGGAGACTTGGATTAGGCAATGATACAATCAGAGGAATTCAGAACTGGTAGGATGGGTGAACTCAAAGAATAGTTGTTGATGGCTTAGTATCAACAAGGCAGGAGATCTCTTGTATAAAGCTCTAATGAACTGTGGCCTTGTGTTATTTAATATTGTGTGTGCTTAATCAAAATCTGATTGGTTAACTTGGACAAATGCATAGAAGCATGCTCATTAAATTTGGAAATGACATAAAGTTAGGAAGGGGTGAGGATGGTAGAGATTAACACACTGGATGCCATGGTCTGGATCCAAATTATCTTGATAGATTAGAGAATTTGAATCTATCCAGATGAAATCCAATGGAAATAAATATAATAAAGTCTTACATTTGAGTATGAAAAATCAGTATCACAAAAGTAAGATGGAAGAAACATGGATAGAGAGCTCTTGTCCTAAATAAATAAAATTGAGGATGGGGGGGGAGTGGATTTCAAATTCAATATATGTCAGAAGTCTGATGTAGTAACCAAAAAAAGCTAATGAAGTCTTGTATTATATTAAATAGGGATATGATAGTCCCACAGTGTTCTGCCCTTGTCAGACATCATCTGCGATTTATTTTCTATTTATGGGTATCACACTTTAGGAAAGACATTGGTAAGATGGAAAATGTCCAGAGGGAGGTAACCAGGATAGTGAAGGGCATGGATTCCATGCAAATGTGAGAATTGGTTGAAGGATCTGGGCATGTTTAGCTTAGAGAAAGGCAAGCACAATTAGGGTGTAATAGTTGTCTTCAGGTATTTAACAGATTGTCTTTGGAAGGAGGAATAGTTTTATTCTGCTTATTTGCCCTCTGAAGGAAATACTAGGAGCAACTAGTAGAAGTTTCCAAGAGGCAAATTAAATCTCTACATTAAGAAAAATGCCCTAATCATTAGAACTGCTCAAAAGGAGAATGGACTATCTGAGAGGTGGTGTTACCTCACATACACACACATATACATTTCAAGCAGAGCTCACTTGTTAGGAATATTCTAGTGAGATTCCTTTCACTTATGGTATCCACTAAGGTTACTTCCAACCCTTAAATTCTGTAATTTTGTGGTTCTATGATTCTGTCTGTCCTTTAACAACAACCATTAATCTAGTCAGCAATCTGGTAAGCTCTGAAGATAAAGGACAAAATTTAAAATTTTCCCTTCTCTTGAGGAGCTAACACCCAAAGAAGAGACACAATAGTTAGGTAGATGAGAATGAACATGATTACTTGAAGATAAGAAAAGATGCATCAACAACAAGGAGGATCAGGAAAGACTTCTTGTAGGAAAGAGCCATGAACCGAACCTTGAAGAATGCTAGAGATTTTAATAGGCAGATTGAGAAGGGCATGTATTCCAGATATGGGGGAAGGTTTATGCTAAGTCATGGAAGCAAGAGGTAGATTGTCACATTTTGGGAGTAGTAAATAGGCCAAAGTCACTGGAATGATGGCAGTGTATAATAAGTCCAGAAAGATAGGATGGAGCGGAGCCAAAGGCTTTAAATGTCAAGCAAGAATTTGTTGTTGTTGTGATAGGGTTGGTAGTTTTCATTTTTATTGCTGTTTGATCATTTTTATCCTACAGGGAATAAATAGCTATTGAAATTACTTAAGCAAGAGAGTGTCATGATCAGATCTGTTCTTTAGGAAGATCACTTTTGATAGCTATGATAGAATGGATCAGAAAGGAGAAAGAATGAAAGCAAGGAGTCCATTCTGAGATTATTACAAGGAATCAAGGTGAAAAGTGTTGAAGATCTAGATGAAGGCTGTGGAAATGGAGACAAGAGGATAGATATAAGCTATGGAAATTGAAGTTAAGTCATTAAGCATTTATTAAATTTCTACTATTTGCTGAGTTCTGTAGAACAAATAGTACTTGACAATTGATTGGGGATGAGCAAGAATGAAAAGTCAGAGATTCCAAGATTGTGACCCTGAGTGACTAGAAAGATTAGTGGTGCCCTCAACTGAGATAGAGAAGTTTTGAGGTAAGGTATGTTTAATGGGAAAGATAATGACTTCTCTTCTGGAAGGAAGAAAAGGAGGAAGGAAACATTTATCAAGGATCTACAAATATTTTCTAATTCAATCCTCACAATAATCCTGGGAGCAAGATACTAATATTGTCCTTATTTTACAATTGAAGAAACTGAGGCAAACAGAGGTTAAATGACTTGCCCAGGATCATATAGGTAGTATCTGAGGCTGGATTTGAACTCCATTACATCACCTAAATGCCTCCAACTAAGAAGATGTGTTGAGTAGTAAAGGCATTAAATTGCTTATATCTAATCAGTATTTGGTGATTCAGGACTACAGTTTAGGAAAGAGGCTAGATTTGGATACAGGGATATGGGAGTTATAGGCTTAGAAATAATTTCAAATTCACAAGTCCCAGGATGAATCCTTAGGATTCTCCTGTCATTAAGAAGAGGGACACATGATGCTACAGCAAAGACTGGGGAGCAGACACATAGGTAGTAGGTGAATGAAGAGAGAATGGTATTACAAAAGCAGAGTCAAAAGATCTTTGGGTAAAAATGGAGGGAAGTGGGGAAAGGCAGTTCATTTTGGGTAAAACATGAAATAGGTAAAGGGGAATTATATGAGGTAAGGTTGGTCAAATAACCTGGATCCAGACTGTGGAGGGCTTTGAATGCCAGGATTAGGATTCTGTTCTTTGCAGGAAATATAGTCTTTCCCAACAGAAATTAGGCTTTCTGACAGCTGGGACTGTTTAATTTTGTATCCCTAGTGCCTAGAACATAATAGGTACTTTGTAACTGTTTGTTAAGTGAATGATTGCTAACAAAGAGTCTGAAGAATTTTGAGTAGTGATTCAGATCAGAGTGGAACATTAGAAGAGTTCTCTCATCATATGTCATACAACTCTGCTTTAAATGAACTCTATAGAGTTACATACATGATTCTGTCTTTCCCATTTCCTGTTATTTTAGTTCTCAAGTCTCTCTAAGCAAACCAATTACCTTACACATTTAGAAGCTGTCTTGGTAGCTTTGCAATATGAGTTGTTCAAGACCAGAAGTGACTTCTTTCTCCAGTACTTCTGTCATTACCCCCGTGTTGTCAGGAATGATGGTTTATAGAGTCAGAAAATCAGGCTTACAGGTAGTGTGTTGTACTAGACAGGGGGACAGTCATGGGATCATAAAGATCTAATTCCAATCCTACCTCAGACACATAATGGCTGTGTGAACCTGGGCATAAGATTGTTACAAAGCAGATGCCCAATTGCATTGGTAGAGGGAGTTGTCTTGTAGGATATTTTTTGTATTAATGAAATCACAGAAAGAGGAGAAATAAAAGGAAGAAAAGGAGGAGAGAGAAAAGAAGATGATAATAATGATAAATCAGAGATTATTAGAGCTGGAAGGGACTTTGGATAATGTGTAGTTCAATATGTTGATTTCATAATTGAGATGGCAGAGGCCCAGAGAAGGAAAAAATAAGGCAGGGCAAAGCGAGACATCAAGCATTTATTAAGTGTTTACTATGTGCCAGGCACTGATCTAATTTGGGGGGATACAAATACAAGCAAAAAGAAACATATTCTTCTTTGGTAATCAAATTGTATTCTTTGATGAGCACTAATCTACTCCACTTTGCCCCTCCCCAGAAAGCAAGACAAATGAAACTCTAGTTACAAATATGTATAGTTAAGCAAAATAAATTCCCTCACTATCCATTTTTAAAAAGTGTCAAAATACATTTTTTAAATCCATCACTTCTGTACTAGAAATGGACAACATGTTTAATCATAAGTGTTCTGGAATTATGGGTAGTCATAGTGCTATACTATCAGAATACCCAAGTCTTTCAAAATTGTTTGTTTGTTTCCTATATGGCTGTTATATAATTCATTCTCCTGGTTCTGTTTATTCACTCTGCATCTCTTTCCAGGTTTCTCTTATTGTGCCTCAGTTAAACAAAAGAAACAAGGGCAATAATTGTCCTCTATCATTTATTAGAGCAAAATAGTATTCCTTCACACACACACACACACACACACACACACACACACACACACACACACACACACACACAAACACACATTCAGCAATTAATGCTCTTCCCTTATTTTCCAGTTTTTGCTCCAACAGAAAGAGCTATTATAAATATTTTTGTACAATAGAGTCCTTTTCTCTTTTCTTTTCTGTGGAAGCATAAACCTAGTAGTGGTGTTACTAGGCCAAAAAGTATGCACAGTTTAATAATTTTGGAGGCATAGTTCCCAATTACTTTCCAGAATTACTGGATTATATAGCTATAAATTTATAGCTCTACCAACAATGCATGAATGTACCTATTTTCCCATAGAACTTTCAGCATTTGTCATTTTCCTTTTTTGCCAGTTTTGCCAATATGATAGATCTGAGGTGTGATCAGAGTTGTTTTAATTTGCATTTCTCTAATTTATTAGTATGTGCCAATGAATAGAATGCTGGACCAGGAATCAGCAAGACTCATCTTCATGAGTTCAAACCTGGCCTCAGACACATAGTAGCTATGTGATTCTGGGAAAGTCACTTAACCCTATTTGCCTCATTCCTTATTTGTAAAATGAGATGGAAAAGGAAATGGCAAACCACTTTGCTAAGTTTTATCTTTGCCAAGAAAACCCAAAATAGGATCACGAAGAATTGGAAACTACTGAAATGACTAAACAAGAAAAACAAGTTAGAGTATTTTCTAATCTAGCTATTGATAGCTTGGATTTATTCCTTCTAAAAACTACTGATTTACATTTTTTTATTATTTATTGAGATATTACAAAGAACATACATTCCATTGATTGAAGATAACACACAAAAGGAAGATAAAAAGGGGGTGAGGGGAGGAAGATGCTAAAGTGGGGGATAAAGGGATAACATTGGAATCTGGAGAGTCATAAACAAAGCCAGAAGCAGAACCCCTTACCAACAAGGAAGCCCTAGAAGAATCTCAGCAATGGAAGAAGGGAGCCAGTATGGCAGAAGAATATTCCAGGATGAGAAGGTAATTGAGTCATGGAGACCAAGTCCAAAAAATCCAGACTAAATCAGAAGTATATCCAGGAGGGAAAAAGAATCTGCCAAAATTCCATGTTTCGAGTTAATCATCCTGGTTATTATTTTTGGGGGAATCAGATTCTCTGATCTGTGGTTAACGGGGCTAAACTGAGGGATGGGCACCTTCTCAAGATCTACACTAGTGGGGGAGGAGGAGGAGGGCAAGAAGGAAGGGAGGAAAATTTGTCCACTTCCCTAAGCAATGGAACTATGGTAGAATTCCCTTCTTGTCTTTAGTTTCAGTTGATGAAATCTTAGGATTTATAGGATTTAAGGCTGGAAGGGATCTTAGACCACACCTAGTTTAATTTCGTCTTATACATTTGAATCTTAATTAGGGTAAATAATTTGTCCAAAGTTGCAAAGGTTAGCACAGTCAAGAACCAAGTCTTTCAATTTCCAATTATTGTTTTTTCTGAAAACTGTTTGTTAGTGCAGATGACAGCAAAATCCACATCTTGTTGTCCAAACCCTAATTTGCACTCAGGAGGAAAAAGAAGTTGTAAAGGCATCATGTCCAGGATAAGGGACCTTTGCCTTGGTAAGAGCATACATGTCATATTGTGTTCTAGGTACCATGTTTTAGGGAAAATATTAATAATACAGAGGTCAAGGAGAATAATCAGGATGCAATAGAGCACTGAGATCATATTTTATAAGTATCATTTGAAGAAACTAGGGATGTTTAACTTAGAGGGAAAAAAAAAGAAAGGACTGGCATTATAGCCTCTTCAAGTATTTGAAATGTCATCATGTGGGAGGAGGATTAAATTTTCATTTTTGTTTTTCTCCTAGGTTCCAGAAGGTAGAACTAGGCTTAGTTAGTAAAAGTAGCAGGGAAACCAAATTAGGCTTGGTGTCAGAAAAACATTCCTATTAGAAATATCTCCATATGGAATGGCCTGCCTCAAGTGGTAGCAAATTTCCACGATGAAACCTCCTTATCTGAAACCTCCTGGTGATGGACCCAAAGTGCAGATTGAGATATATTTTTTTGGACATGACCAATGGGGGAAATTTATTTTGCTTGATTGGGCATATTTGTTACAATGGTTTTCTTTTCTTTTCTTTTTAATGGAGGGCAGTAAAGAGGTAGGAAAAAAGAAAGGGTATATTTTATTATTTGAAAAAAATAAAGTGAGAAATAAGAGAATTAGTGAGAAATCTTTAAAAGATTGCTAGATAACCATTTAATAGAATGTATTATTAAGGTATAGAGGGGGTTACTTAATTGAACACAAGAGATAAGATGATCTAAGAGGAAACTTTTGATGCTATGTTTAAAACAGAAGAGAAAAAAAAAAGTCTCTGTTACTCCTGATCCATTGTCCATTACTTTCATTTAGGGTAAGATAGCTTTCTTACATACAGTTTGCTTTCTAAAGCCTGTGGTTGTTGGGTAATCAGGCTCTATAGACTGATTCTAGAGAGCTACTCTATTTCCCCTTCTGCCTCCTCTCCATTCCGGTCCCTCTCCTATCTCCTGTTCCTATCATTTTCCTGGCCTGGTTATCTCCTCTGCCTAAATGAATAACCTTGAGCTGAACCATAGGTCAATAAAATGATCTGCTAAATGATGCATCCTCAGTGGCACGTGGACCATGAATCAGCTGCAAGAGCCTTAGGCACTGAGAAAGTGAATGAATAATATTGGGAGGCTTCACACGTGCCTGTACTCATACATGTGTCCATGTATACACATATCATTTCATAGGTGCAGGTGTATATTTTGAGTGTGGATGGGCCTTAATATTCATATGTGTTCATGTGTGTCTGTATATAATGGGTATGATGCACATCTGGTGCATATGAGTCCATGTAAGAACGAGAGATAGTATGATTTCCTGGATGGGGAACTATATTTGAAGTTAGGAAGACCAGGGTTTAAATTCCTCTTGGGACACTAGCTAATTGTGTCAATCTGGGCAAGTCACTTAATTCTCTGAGTCCTGGGAATTAGGTGGATATGGGGTGAGAAATGAGAAGGGAGGACAAGGGGAACACATCTTTATTGAGAGCTTACTTAGGGCCTGTCACTGTTAAATACTTTATGGATATTATCTCATTTGATCCTCACCAACAAACCTGGGGATGTAGGTACTATGATCCATATTTCACAATTGAGGAAACTAAGATAGGAAGAGGTTAAATGACATGCCTAAGATCATACAACGAGGAAATAGCTAAGGTTGAATGTGAACTCTGGCTTGCTTTTAAGGAGCTCACATTCCCTTTGTATACCCAACTGTCCATTAGCAATATTCTAACGTATGATTCCCAGTTACCGGAAATCCTTTCCATTCTTTCTAGACTCCTTTAAATTGTTATATGTAGCTCTCTACTGGTCTCCAGGAGTAGTCAGCATCCTCTCTACCATGGGTGGTCAGACCTGTTTCTGAAGCTGTTTCTTCTCTCCAGATGGCTATCTCTATGTATTCATATATCTTTGTGTATTTGTGGTTCTCAGGATCTCTCTTTTGGCTCCTGGTAAGGTTTATTGTATGCTATAGTTCCTTCTCTCTAATGACACGGACTCTCCTCTCCTCTCTTTTCCTCTCCTCTCTTTTTCTCTCTTCTCTTCTCCATTAGATTTCTTTTTCAGAATCTTGACTGAGATTGGAATCTTTAATCCTGAATGTGCTGTTAGATTGGACCCTTCTGTACTGGGAAACTGATGAAATTATTCTGCTATTTAAAGCTATCTAAAGTTGATTAGCTTACTTGGTGAACCTTGTGCTTTTCACCTTATTCGCTCAATTTAAAATGTTCACACATTAAGATGGAGACTTTCTTGTTTATATATTAGATCCACATTGATACAGTGATTCATGCAAAGATGAGCTTTCACGTAATAAAAGTATCAAGGTATAAAGTATCTTGTTAATTGAGAGGAGTGTGTGTGTGTGTGTGTGTGTGTGTGTGTGTGTGTGTGTAGAACTCTTTACATAATGATAAATACTTTGGGTGTATATATCAGTATGCACACTACATAAGAAAGGTATGATAGAAGTTTGTATATTCCATATTATTTATATGTTACCTATATACAAACATACATGTTACATGTTATATATACACACTTTAAATGTTGTAAGTATTTGAAAAGATATGTATGATTTCATATAGTGTACATTTGAATATATACACATATACATAAGTTTTTTTAAACACACTATGTATTATTATATTGTATGTTTATGCAAAGGTATAAATGTGTATATATTCTAGGGTTGTGGTAGGTATACATGCTATATTTATCCTAATAATTATTTTATCATATGATAAAAGTCTAATCTGTTAGATTATGTTAACATCCATCCATATATAGAACTGACAACTTTTCAAAAATTCTTGGACAAGCCTAACTAATGTTGAGATTACTTTGAAACATATATTTAATGATGCTGACCCTCAAACCATAGAGTCCCTGTCCCCTCCTATACACAATACAGATATATTATCTTAAAGTGCTAGCATCAGGATCAAATGAGAAATGACTAAAAGTGCTCTGAAGAAGCATGAAGTAATATAGGAATTTAAAGTTTTATCATTCTATATAAATGTCCACATTTTCAGTTATACACACACATGTATAAACATGCATACATATGTATACTCATATATCACAGGATTACAAATTTAGATCTAGAAGGGACTTAAGGGTCTGAATCCATCCCTCTCATTTTACAGATAAAAAAATTTAGACTGAAATTCAACTTCAGTTTCCTCATCTGTAGTAGTGTCTTAAAAGAAAAGCTCAATTTCACAAGAAAAGAAAAAAAGAAAGCCAGAGTTCACATTCAACCTTAGATATTTCCTATTTGCATGATCTTAGGCATGTCTTTTAACCTCTGCCTACCTTAGTTTCCTCAATTGCGAAATGAGGATCATAGATAGTTTTTCTCATTGTATACTCAGCACCTAGCACAATGCTTGGAACATTGTTTAAGTGGTTAATAAATTTTTCCCATCCATTCATCTATTCATTCACTTATCCCAGTCCTATAAGATGTAGCAACCTTGGTTATACATAGGTCTGGGTCAAGGTAATGAAACTGCCTCAATGTTCTGTCTCTGGTGAGTTCCAGTCATTTTTCAATCAGACTGGTTTAGGCCCATCAAGGTTAGGGATTTGAGAGGGAAGATTAGGAATTGAAGAAGGAGCCTTTCTGAGCAACATATATGAATAATGTGAAAAAGATGCAAAATAACATTCTGGAGATAGGACTACAAGGGGGAAGGATTTCATCCTATGGGAGCATATGTCTATAGATACTGTAACTTAGGAGGCAGAGAGTGTATCTGTACTAAAATATATATATATATATATATATATATATATATATATATATACATATATGTGTGTGTGTGTGTGTGTGTGTGTGTGTGTGTGTGGTGTGTTTTGGACAAGAAGGCACATGTATTTTCATATTAGCAGGCCCTGGGGTGGGGAGGGAACAAGATTTTAAATCTAATGATTTCATCAGTCTTTCCCAAACTCTGGGAATTAACTCTGGAATCATCACAGCTGTGGAAGGATGTTCTATGATCAATCTCCATCATTTCAAGGTTCAGGAGATCACAGTTTGAGAGTCATAAGGGATCTTAAGATTCAAATAGTCCAAATCCCTCATTTTATAGATTAAAATAACCTGAGGCCCATACATGTTAAGTGACTTATTAATGATCATCTGGGTAATGTGGAGATGTGGAGCCTCAGAATCCAAATTCAATGGTCTCTTTATTATACCTTGAAAGAACTCAGAAAATGGCCAAATGTCATGAAATTTTACTCTGGTAGATCAAGGCTCTTAGCTGTTTACTCTCAATTGGCCCTAGCCCTTGCCTTCATCCAGACCAGGCAGTGAAGCGAATTTTAATGCAAAAAGGCGCCTAATTAATGGGATTTCCAAGTTAATTAAGATGATCTTTCTCCTCTTGTTTAAATCTCTCAGCTAGGGCTGAGGGGAGATTGGCCAAGCAGGTCCTGCAGCTGGGGTTTAACCTCCAGCATGCCTTGTGTAGACAGAGAAGAGCATCTTTCCCATGGGACAGTAGCGGAGCCCAATATGGACTCAGGCAAAATGACAACAACCAAAACAAAACCCTTGCTAGTGCTGTTAGAGGCCTGGAAGGTCTAGAGAAGGAATTCTCCTTTCACACAAACTCCCATTCCTCAGCACATCAATGTTGAGAGCCATCATGCCATTAGTATCTGCATCAGGAGATATTGGGTGAATCTTAGGAATTATTTCCTTATAAAGAAAAATTGGAGACATAAATGAATCAAGTGACAGGAAAAAAGGGAGAGGTTTAGAATCAAATTGATTCATATTCATGAAGTTTTACATATTATTTGCATGTAAGAACCATCTTCTAGATTTGGCTCTTCTCCACAATGTAGTGATTCAAGGCAATCCCAATAGACTTCGGAGGGAAAGTGCCAATCCCTTCCAGCACCTACTATATGCCAGGCACTGTGTTGAGCACTGGATTTCATGACTAAGATTTGAACTGGAGTCTTCAGACTTTAAATACACTGGGTATTTGCCTGAATGCAAACTTGAAAATCCATGATTTAAGCATTAGTTTATAGGAAGACAGGTGAGTCCTCTCTGACATCCACTCAGAAGCCATCCATTTAGAACTGACACAAACTGAAATGTGCCTCTTAGGGAGGAAGTGAATTCTCTTTTACTAATGTTCTTCAAGTTCTTCAAGGCTGAATGGGACTGTTTAGTTAGGGAGATTGGAGAGGAGATTCCTGATGGAGTAAACTTGACTAGATATCAACTATGCTCCCTTCTGGCTCTGAGATTTAAGGAAAAGAAGAGAAATAGAACCCAGACAAATTGTAACTTGTTTTCATAACCCCAATATGGCTTCTTTGAAGTCTTCCTAAGATGCCTCATAGTGGCAGGGAGAGGACTCTGAGTTCTCATCTCAAAGAGTGTGTCAGTGTGAGCACAAGCTGTGGCAGGTTGTACCAAACTCTCAGCTGAGATAAAAATAGCACTTACCTCATAGGGTTGTTGTGAGGATCAAATGATTTAACATTTATAAAGTGCTTTGCAAACCTTAAGGGCCTAGGGTCTAGCTAGATGATGAACTGAATCTTTCATCTGAGGACCAGTCTACCCTAAATTCAGAGAGGCTCATCACTAAGTTGCCTGTAGGGAGGATTAAATTTTCAGGTAATGACGTCTGAAGACCACCTACCAAGACATGGAGGGACTGTGATCTGCCTTGGTGGAGGAGTACACATATCACCAAAATCATTCATTCTTGTCTCCTCCTCCAGGAGACCTTTCCAATCTCCTAGTTGTTGGCAATCGAAATTATATTGAAAGTACTTTTCATTTATTCATATTTCCTAAAACTGCTCTCTCTAAGATTGTTAAAAATCTTTTAATTGCCCAATCCAATGATCTTTTTTAAACCCCATCCTTCTTGACCTTTCTACAACATGTGACATTGTTAACCAGCTATCTAAGTGGCACAATGGATAGAGACCTGGAGTCACAAAGACCTGAGTTCAAATCCTACCTCAAACACTAATTAGCAACGTGACCCTGGGTAAGCCACTTAACCCCTTTGTTGTTGTTTAATCATTTTTCTGATTCCTTGTGAGTTTTCTAGACAAAGATACTGGAGTGGTTTGCCATTTCCTTCTCCAGTTCATTTGACAGATGACAAAACTGAAGCAAACAGGATTAAGGGACTTTCTCAGAGCCACACTGCTAGTATCTGAAACTGGATTTGAACTCAAGAAAATGAGTCTTCCTGGCTCTATCCATTGTATCACCTTTCTTTTTTTTTTTTTTTAACTTCATCTATAAAATGGGTGTAATACTAGTACTTACCTAATAGAGTTATTGTGTGCTATGTAATTTGCTAGCTATTATTATTATTAGCTATTGTGACAAACTCTCTTCCTGGATAGTCTCTCCTCCCTGGATTTTCATGGCAATTTTTTTCTTGGTTCTTCTCCTATCTTTGTAATCTCTCCTCAATCTCTTTCACTGAATCATCTTCCAAATGTTGCTCCTTAAGAGGAGATTCATCTTAAGTTTCCATGCCCTGTCCTGGGCCCCCTTTTCCTCTCTCAACACTCTTGTCAAGCTCAGCAAAAAAAAAAAAAAAAAAAAAAAAAAAAAGGTTCAAATTACAACTTCAAAACAGATGACTCCCAGATCTAAAATCCAATCCTATTCTTTCCTCTCAATCACAGTACTTCATTATCAATTATCTACTGGGAATTTCAAAATGAAAGTTCTATAGTATCTCAAACTCAAAATGTCCACAAGTGAACAATTTTCTCTTCCCTCAAATCCACTTTCTTCTGAACTTTCACTTTTCTGTTGAGGGCATCACCATCCTGGATTAAAAACTAAGAAATTATCACTTATAATCAGCACCTCTTACTTATTCTATATATCCAATAAGTTGTCGAATCCTCTTATTTTCTATCTCCACAACATTTCTTGCATAGTTCCCCTTCATTCCACTCTACACAGTTATTACTCTGGTTCAGGGTTTCATCACTTCTCATCTGGATTATTACAATTGTCCCCTAATTGATATCCCTACTTTATGTTTTTCTCCACTCCAATCCATACTTACAGAGTTGCCAAACTAATAACCCTAAAGCACAGGTCTAACTATGTCACTACCCTACTTCAAGAACTCTCTGTTGTCTCCAAGATAAAATAAAGATTCCTTTGTTTGGCGCTCAAAACCCTTCATAATTTTGTTCTAGTCTACATTTCCAGGTTAATAATAATAATAGACTAATTGGTCTCCTTACTTCATACCTCCCTGTAAAAATTTATCAGTTCTCCCAAATTCCACATTGAAAAGTCATCTGAACACATTACCCATTCTCTCTTTCTCTGCTCTACTTTTAAAGAATTAGGTACCTTTTTTGCCAACACCATTCTCTCTCCTTCTCCCCTCCCCAAGACAGCAAGCAATTTGATACAGGTTAGACATGTGCAATTCCTATAAACTATAAGCATTTCCATATTCATCATGCTGAGCAAGAAACATCATGTCAAAAGGGAAAAAAACATGAGAAAGGAAAAAAAAAGCACACAAACAACAGCAACAAAGTGAAAATTCTATGCTTTGATCTACATTTATTCTCCATAATTTTCTCTCTAGATGTGGATGACTCTTTCTATCCCAAGATTATTGGATTTGCCTTAAATCACCACATTGTTGAAAAAAGCCAAGTCTATCACATATGTTGATCATCACATAATCTTGTTTTTACTTTGTATGATATTCTTTTGGTTCTGCTCACTTTACTCAGCATCAGTTCATATAAGTCTTTCCAGGCTTTTATGAAATCAGCCTTCTCATCATTTCTTATAGAACAATAATATTCCATAACATTCATATATCATAATTTATTCAGCCATTATCCAACTGATGGGCATCCATTCAATTTCCAATTCCTTGCCACTACAAAAAAAAGGAAAGAAGGAAGAAAAGAAGAGGATAGGATAGGATGGGAGATGAATGAAGTCATGGCAATGGGAAATGTAATATTCTTTATGAGGAATAAAGAATGGGCCAGTTTGGTTAAAAATGAAGAATGTATGAAGGAAAGCAATGCACTTAGCCCAGTGCCTGGCACATAGCAAGTACTATATATTCTAAAACCACCCTATTCATAATTTCTTACAGCACAATAATGATCTATGGTGGGACCTCTCTTGATCCTCTCTATCCTTCTCTGGTTTTTAGGGTCTTCTCTCACATTACTTTTCATTTACTCTGTGTACACATACTTACTCGTCTGTGAACACATGGTTTCTCATCAGTGAAATGTTTCATTTTTATTTCCCTGGTGCCTAACTTATGCCTTGTCCATAATAAATACTTACTAGGTTCAATTGTAACTCCAGTTTTCACATCCTATTTCCCATGACTTTATATGCCTAAGTATCATTATCTATGTATAAATGCATAGATATATTTAAAATGTACTTCTCTATTTATACATTGTTTCTCCCTGGTAGAAGGTTTTATTTTTATATTTCTAATGCCTAGCATAGTATCATGTTTGTAATAAATGTTTAACAAATACCTATTGCTAATATAAATATATTTATTTTTCCTTATTATTTTTGAGCCCTTTTGAAACTTACAACAGAGAAGAGCACATTTTATGGCCAACAAATGCATTTCTTTTCTTTTCTTTTTTTTTTGCTGAAGCAATTGGGGTTAAGTGACTTGCCCAGGGTCACACAGCTAGGAAGTATTAAGTATCTGAGGTCAGATTTGAACTCAGGTCTTTCTGACTTCAGGGCTGGTACTCTAGCAACTGCATCACCTAGCTGCCCCCCCAAATGCATTTCTAATGCCAGCCAATTCATCTGTACCTTGCTCACCAGAAGAACTGGACTAAGAAATGTGGATTCCTCATTCAGTCCTTTAGAGCTAGGAAACAATTCTGTGGTCCTAGTAGCTGGTCAGGAGCAAAGCTAGCACTGGATATTTTTGTGACCTGGGCAATGTGTCTCCTGCATGTCCCCCCCCCCCTACTATTCAAGAATTCTCCGAACCTTTGATACAGTACAATTTACTCTCAACTAGATTCCTTCAGGACATGGAGAATAAGGTTTTTCTCAGTCACTAAAAATATGTAAATTTATCAAAAGTCATTAAAAACTGTTACTCTTGGAACACTCTCATCCCCTCCCCTGCCACTCCTCTTCCCCTAACCTCTTTCCCTTCCCCTCTCTATTCTCAATGCTGAATCTTAGGGAGCTGCTTGCCTTGCCTTCTAAAGCCCTGTCTGATGGCATATATAGTAGACATAACCTGGTTGCAACACATTATAAACAAGGAATTTCATTGGAAATTTAGTGTAGTATTAATAATAATAGCTGGAGTTTATGTAGCATTTTAAAGTTTTGCAAAACACTTTAAAAATGTAATCTCATTTGATCCTTACAACAATCCTGGGAGATAGGTGCTATTATTATAATCATCCTCATTTTACAAATGAGGAAACTGAGGCATACAGAAATTAAGTGATTTATTCAGGGTTACAATGATAGTGTCAAAGGCTATATTTGAACTCAGGTCTTCCTGACCCTATCTATTGCCTTACCTAGCTGCCTCTTTTAAAAGGATTTCAGATAAAATATAACTGGGGGTGGGGGAATTATGGACCAGTCACTTAAAAAGTAAGGCATTACAAGGGGAATGGAAATAGAATATATATTCATATAATTCCTATGTGTAGGCACTGTGCTAAGTGCTTTTTAAAAAAACTAATATTATTTCATTTAATCTTAACAACAACTTTGCAAGGTAAATGCTGTAATTATCCCCATTTTATTGTTGAGGAAACTGAGACAAACAAGTTAATTGATTTGCTCCAAATCATATAGCTTCTAAGTATCTGAGGCCACATTTGAATTCAAGACTTCCTAATTCCAGGCCTAATGCTCTCTCTGCTGCTCTACCAGCTGCTCTCTGGGGCTATAGACAGTCCAAATGCTCCTCTGTTACTCTCACAATATTAAGATAATGCAACGGTAAAAAAGATAGACTCTTTCTGGGGAAAATATGAGAGGGCATGGACAAGATCATCAGGCATAGAGGAATTGTGATTTCTTTCTTTAGAGAAATCTACTTTGAAGAGATCCCAGAAATGCTGGAGTATCAAAGAAGGAATCAGAGTCAGTACTGCTGTATGATGTGGAATAATGTGAAGGACACTGAATTTAAGCTTCAGAACACCTGGATTCAAGTCATTCACTAGCTGAGTGATCCTGGTGAGCTACTCATCTCTCTGGACTTCAGTTCTCTTATCTGTAAGAGGGGAAAAGTAATATTTCCACCTTTAATGGCTGGGATCTTTGAGGGAAGAGATGGGTTTTTCCATGGGTGGGAGACCAGGTCACCAGCCAGTGTCAAAGAGTCTGGTCACTGCTAATCAAAGTAGATGAAGCAAAAATGTCAGGTCACTTGGTCTCAATGTGTCCAGCATGATCCTCCCCTACTTGATACAGGTGGGATCTCCATATATCTAGATGATGTTAAACCTCAAGCAGTGAGCTTGGTCCAGAAACACTGTGCTCTAATACTCTCTCTGTCTCTCTGTCTCTGTCTCTCTCTGTGTTTCTCTGTTTCTGTCTCTCTGTCTCTCTCTCTGTGTCTCTCTGTCTCTGTGTTTCTGTGTGTTTCTCTGTCTCTTTCTCTGTTTCTGTGTGTGTGTGTGTGTGTGTGTGTGTGTGTGTGTGTGTGTGTGTTTCAATTCCCTTTGCTTAGTCTCAGTTGTGGAGTATTAGAACAGAAGATCTCTAAGATTTTTTCCAGTTTCAAATCTAGAATCCTATCAGGATCATCTAGGCTCTCTGAATAGGTCCTAACACTGAAGAGATGCAGGACTTCAGTAGGGCTTCCTATTGAGCCCCTTTTACCTTCTTTGTTTATCTGGAATCTTTTCCTACAGAAGGAAAGACTGAGGATAGATTCAAAGAAATGCTTGCTGGTACGTACAACAGGAAAACAGGAGGGCCTCCAACCAGGTGAAGTCCCACAGTCATCAGGGTGAGGTGCAACATCCTTTAGGGACAGAGAAGAGAACAAAATACCATCTGGTCTAGCCTTCACACACACACACACACACACACACACACACACACACACACACACACACACACACACACACCATGTTTAATTCTGGAGCAGGGCAGTCAGAGGAAAGGCCCCAAGACTGAAGAAACCAATTCCACCCATCCTTCTTGGTTCTTTCTATCTCTACAAAAGCCCTTCTTGGGAGGCTGTCAAGAGATTGAGATGCAGGCCTCTGTAGAAATAGTTAAAGGGGAAAAAAACCCTGATTCTCTGTCTTCCCTAGGAACAAAAAACAACACACACACACACACACACACACACACACGAATAATAATTAAAAGATGCCTGGAAACTCTCTTGGAAGAGCATCAATTCTGAAGATGAAAGTAAATGATTAAAATAATTAAATACTTCAAGTTGACAAGCTGAAGCCAAATCTTGCCAGCAGACATTCGTCAGTAATTAGTTAATTAATCCTAACACAAATTATAAGCCATAACAAACCAGTCAGGCTGAACATAGCCGGCTGTTCAGAATTAAGTTTTGTTTTTTGGTTGTTTTTTTTTTTTTTTTTAACAGGAGGAAGGTGGAGGAGGAGAAGGAAGGAAAGAAAAAAGAGGATGAAGAAAATGCAGAATTGAGAAAAGAGTTAAGAGTGAAATAAAGGGAGGAGAAAAAAGAGGGAAAGAAGAAGATAGGGGAAAGAAAAGGAAGAGGAAGAAAAGAAAAAGAGAAGGAGAGGTGAGGGATGAAGCACATGAAGAAAGCACTCACATTTGACCAGAAGAAGAGCTGTGGGTCAGTGTTGTATGAGTACAATCATTAATGAGTAAACTCTGAAAGGATCCTTGGACTGTGCCTATGTGAGGGAAGGAAGAATGGGAGTTGTCTTATGGGCCTTTCGTTGGCGTGAGGATGCAGGAGGAGCAGAGATTTCTAGAGCAGAGGTCTGGGCTAGGTCTGAACCTGTATGTGGATGGATGATGAATAAGATGTCACATGAGGTTGCCCTGGAAAGAGTTCTCTAGGCCTTCCTCATTCCAGAGGACACTTGTTCTGAGGTTAGCCTGCTTTGCCAGGGGGTAGAGAGAGGGTCAGGGAGGGAGGATTCTGTGACTGGGAACTCCCACCGCTGTGAATGTACTCAGGTGCATGTATGTGAACTTGCTGTACTTGTGTGTGCCAGAATCTGGGGAAGCGTGATGGCTTTGTGCTTTCCCATGTTGGTGCTGGGCCTCTCTAAATGGCTTTGTATGCCCTGGAGCCATGCTGTGTATCTGTGTGCATGCATGTGTGTATGTGTGTGTGCGTGTTTTGCATTATGCGAGCTCTGACCTTCAGAGCAGAACAGAAGGAATACACCCAGGCCCCCAAGGCTTGAGTTGTCATCCCCATGCATGTGCGTCTGTCCTCGCTCATCATTTCTGGCTGCTGCCACTGCCAGGCAGGCACAGGGCATTTTGCTTTGAACTAACGTCCTATAAACACTGTCAAATGAAATTTGGCTCAGGGAACATTGTTTCTGTCTACTTAGGGTCAGAATTACCAGTATCACAGGCCTAGAGACAGGGTAGTTATGGAAAAGGATTCCTAAGCACCTAGTGTAAGCCTCTCAGTCCTACCAGCAGAAAAAGGATAATGTCTTTGAGATGACACAGATTCTTCAAGTGTTCTCTATTTTTTTAGTTGCTAGTGCTCTACTCATGTAATAGAGATATCTTAGCCCTTTGTTCCTTTTAGGCCATTGCAATATTTGGATTTAACTTCCAGGCTCAGCACTGTATCTGATATATTTCCACGTAAGTTCATTGAGAGAAAACTGTATTCATATTTTTTATCCCTTGCATCTAACCCAGTGCCTTATACATAAGTACTTAATAACACTTAATAAGTCTAAAAAATTGAACTGAACTGAGATCCAGAATAAATTTGCTATGGAGTAGGAATACACAAACAGACATCACAATAGTCAAACCCTGTTCTACATTTTTGTTTCAAGTGATTAAGGAATTTTGAGCTCAAGATTTGATCCAGAAAATACAGTGTTCTTTTCACTATAATAACAAAACTGCCTCAATTCAATTAAACTTTTATTAAGTAGCTTCTACATATAGAGTTCTATGCTAGATTCTTTTCATGTATCATAGTCTTTTTCCTCCTAAATATTATAGTATAGAGGGGCAGCTAGGTGGTGCAGTGGATAGAGCACCAGCCCTGAAGTAGGACCTGAGTTCAAATCTGGCCTCAGATACTTCACACTTCCTGGCTGTGTGACCCTGGGCAAGTAACTTAACCCCAATTGCCTCAGCCAAAAAAAAAAAAAAAAAAAAAAAATTACAGTATAGAGAAGCAGGGATTTATGGTAGAGACAAAGACCAATAATTATTTAAAGGGACCTAACAACTGGTGATAGAACTCAGGAAAGATATGCAAAAATTAAAAAAAAAAATGCACTGAGGGAAGAAACAGAGAAGGAGGAACCAGGAAAAGGAAAAATAATGGCAAACTGTATCCTGTGGAGGCTTAGGGACTATAGGATTTCCTTTTCCTTTTGCTGAGGTCAGATTTTTGATATCAATGTAGCAGCACTAATGCAAGGCCAGGAGGTTCCATTGCTCCTGATGATGCTTGTCTACTGCCCAAGCTCTTCCTGACTCTGGGGAGATCTTATTCCTGCCTTGGAAACAACATTCTGAGTCAAGCAGATCCTGAAGATCCAATGTTCCTGTGATTATAGTAATATGTAAACTGTTACTGCACCTTTAAGTTGACTTTGGGGCTGTGGCCTGGGGCTACCCAAATCACAGAGGCAGGGCTCGTTAGGGCTTACAACTCTCTGGGGTTAGGAAGAAACAAGATGGTTTGTTTGATAATTTGCTTTTGACTTTGCTTGAGAGAATAATAGTTTCTTTATATCACAATGCTTTCCCCTAATCTAATTAAATGGTGTTATTTCATACATACAAAGTTAAAGTGAATATGAATTGGCTGAATCTAACTAGTAGGAGTTTTGAGTGGTTGGAGTTGAGCCATGGATATTAAAAATTTGAATTTAATACATGATTTGGGCATAAAGAATGATACCATAAACAAATTAGTAGAGAAAGGGATAATTTGCCTATCAGATCTTAGGAGAAGGGAGAAATTTATGATTAAAGAAGAACTACAGAACACTATGAAAGGCAAATTTGACAACTTGGGTTACATTAAATTAAAAAGTTTTTTTGCACAAACAAAACCAACAGAAACAAGATTAAAAGGGAAGTACAAATCTGGGGGGAATTTTTTTCAGCCAGAGATCTCATTTCTAAAATATATAAAGAACTGTGTCAAATTTATAAGAATACAAGTCATTCCCCAATTGATAAATGGTCAAAGGATATGAACAGACAATTTTCAGATGATGAAATTAAACCTATCTATAGTCATATGAAAAAATGTTCTAGATCACTATTGATTAGAAGAATGCAAATTAAAACAACTCTGAAGTATCTCTCAGATTGGCTAAGATGACAGGAAAAGATAATGACAGATGTTGGACAGTATATAGGAAAACTGTAATGCTAATATATAGTGGAGTTGTGAAATGATCCAATCATTCTGGAGAGCAATCTAGAACCATGCCCAAAGGGCTATAAAACTGTTCATGCCCTTTGACCCAGCAGTGCCACTACTGAGTCTATATCCTACACACTTTTTCCCCTGAGGCTGGGGTTAAGTGACTTGCCCAGGGTCACACAGCTAGGAAGTGTTAAGTGTCTGAGACCAGATTTGAACTCCAGTCCTCCTGAAGTCAGGACTGGTGCTCTGTCTACTGCGCCACCTAGCTGCCCCTACTGAGTCTATATCCCAAGGAAATCACAAAGGAGAGAAAAGGACCCCTATGTGCAAAAATATTTGTAGTAGCTCTTTGTGTTGTAACAAAGAATTGGAAAATGAGTAGAAGCCCATCGATTGAGGAATGGCTTAATCAGCTATAGTATATAAAGGTAATGGAATATTATTGTTTTATTTAAAAAATTATGAACAAGCTGACTTTAGAAAAGCCTGGAAAGATTTACATGAACTGATACTGAGCAAAATAAGCAGAACCAGGAACACATAACAGCAAGAACGGGCAATAATCAATTTTGCAAAACTTGATTCTTCTCAGTGGTTCAGTGATTAAATGCAATCTCAACAGACTTTGGACAGAAAATGCCATCTGCATCCAGAATAAGAACTATGGAGATTGAATGTAAATTTCCTCTTTTTTTTCCTCTCCCATAGTTTTCCCCTTTTGTTCTGATTTTTCTCTCTCAACATGATTCATAAAACAATGTATGTTAAAAAAATAAATTAATTAATTAACCAAAAAAGAAAAGAAAAAGAAAATTTGAACCTAAATTCTGAATAAACTATTAAGGAGTGTCAGGAAGGTTGTACTGAGGAGACAACACCCACCTTCACACACACAGACATACACCCTAACACTTTGAAAAGTTGGATAGTGAAAGGAAGAAGAAGAATAAATTGTCTGGGAGCTGAAGAACTGCTGAGTTAAGTAAAGAGTGGCCTTTTTTATTTCTTAATTTGTTTTTTAGGAAGGATTTGTTTAAAGACAGAAGGGACAAATCATTGTTTATCGGATCAGATCTTCATTCTCATCTTAGCTTTTAAGGTTCTCCATTGTTTTATTCCATTTTTCCTATCCAACCATATCTCCCAGTCTTGTCCAATCAGTCCCCTGCTCCAAGCAAGCCATTCTTGGAATATATCCTATTCATTTTGTTATAGAATGATAACATGCTGGAACTGAACTAAGGGAAACTTGGGTTCAAAGCCTGTTTCAGATGGTTGCTAGCTATGTGATTTCTTTAAGTCTCAAATTTCCTCATCAGCAAGATGAGTAATAACACTGAGTCCATCAATTCTAGACTAGTTAAGCAAATTGTGGTCCATGAAATTTTGTGCTATAAAAGAAGGACAAATTTGAAGAATTCAGAGAAACATAGAAAACACATGTAAAGTGATATAGAGGGAAGCAAGTATAACCAAGACAATAACTATACAAGAAAAAGAAAACAAATGCTGCATTATCCTAGTGACCAAATTTGGACTCACTGAAGTTTTTTGTTTTTTTTGTTTTTTTGTTTTTTTTTTGTTGTTGTTGTTATTGTTTTGTTTTTCCCTTAATGCACCTTCCTTACATATGCAGAGCATATGGATGTGGAATACTGTCACTGTGCTGACTGTTTTTGCTGACTTGCTTTCCTTTTCTTTCAACTTTTGCTGTAAGGGATAGCTCACAGGGTAGGGGAGCAAAAGGGGATATACATAAGAAAACAAATATGATATTTAAAGCATCAATAAACATTTTTTAAATAGGACTTATCACCTAGTATTGCTATGAAGATCAAAACTTCTGAATGTGATACTACTGCAATTAGTATTGATATTACAAAAAAGAAATCATCATTCTAATCTTATTTCCCCCCCCCCCCCCCCCAGGCTGGGGTTAAGTGACTTGCCCAGGGTCATCCAGCTAGGAAGTGTTAAGTGTCTGAGACCAGATTTGAACTCAGGTCCTCCTGAATTCAAGGCTGGTGCTCTATCCACTGCGCCACCTAGCTGCCCCCATTCCAATTTTGTTTAATGTCATTCAAATAGAAATGTTCTTAGGGCAAATGTTATCCTGCCATTATTTTTTATATAATAATACTAATGATAATAATAATATCTGGGTAGTTAGATGGCACAGCAGACAGAGCATTGGGCTTGGGATCAGAAAGATTCATCTTCCTGAGTTCAAAACTAGCCTCAGACATTTGCTAGATGTATGACCCAGTGCAAGTTATTTAATTCTCTATTCCTCACCTGTAATATAAATTATATTATATGTATGTAATTATATGTAATTATAAAGCACTTGAATATCTCTGCCCATAAACCCCAAATGGGATCACAAAAAGTCAGACACAACTGAAAGGTGAACAGCAAGAGAATAGCTAACATTTACATAGCACTTTAAAGATGGCAATGCACTTAACATTTATCTCTATTCTGATGTAGCTGCTATTATCCCAGTTTTACGGATACAGAAACTGAAGTGAAGAGAGATGAACTAGTTTCCCAGGGTCAAAAAGCTATTTAAGTATCTGAGGCAAATTTCAAGCTCAGGATTTTCTGACTCCCAACATCTAGCATTCCAGTGATGATATTACCTAACTGTATGAAATATTGCATTGGTGGACAAAATAATTACTTTTTATAGTCAAATAAAAGCAAATACACCTTTTGTAAGCTCACTGAAAGCATCCTCTGTGCAACTTCAATAGGAAACAGGATGACAAGAATGATACTGACCTGCCCTTGTTCCCAAGAGGAACAAATATGATTTCTGTTAGGTTCTGTATTTCAGCAGCTTTTCATTCCTTGCATCTTAGAGACTATGAGTACTTAAAGGTCTGACAACATTTCTTAAAACCCTGTTCTTAAGTTCTTATGTTTCAACTAGTGGTTAACAGTTCAATTTGTGATATTTTGCCTGTTCCAATATAATTTATTGATTGAGTTCTCAAATGGACATTTAGTATATAATAATGAATTAAAGACAACACATTTCTGATGTGCACAATTTTAACCTCCAGAACAGGTCTTGCTAGGTATTTAGTATGTGCTAAATGTTTGCACCATGCCGTAGTGTATTTGCAATGCTCCTATAATACACTATCCCCAACTCACACACAAGATGGTTCCCCCAAATGATGGCTACTGAAGGTTTCAGTTGCTCTGTGAATCCACTCCTAAAACTGTGTCTCATGAGTCACCATTGTTTTATTTCCTTTTACTCCACTCATCCAATTGATACAATTAGCTCAAAGCAAAGGCATTTGTTGAAATGGTTTAGCATGAACAGTCATAACAAAACATTCCCCCCATAAACTGGATGCACCTTTCCCACAAACAGCATCAGTGGAAGGAGTAAGCACACTGTAGAATATATTAGCAAAGAGTCACATAGTTGGGGTGTATTTGTGCACAAGACAACTCATGCTCCAATCCTGCAGGGTTCATGTCTTTTTTCTCGCCCATATCCTTTTAATGGCTGTAGTGCCCTAATTCCATTTCCTATTAGGCACAGCACTTCTGCTATATACATTGTTCAGCTGGATTCCATGGACCTATTCCTTGTACAGCTAAATTCCTATCTTCCAGAGCTAACTTTCTCCCAACTCTGAAATGAGATTCCCTGGGTCTGCTCTCTACTAAACACAGTGTCTCCCATTGGGCACAATGTTTCCTATTGGAAGATTTGCACCCAACTCCTTATAAATTGCAAGAGGAACCATTTTCAATGATACATCGTCAGATTTTCATCACACCCTCTGAGATTTAATCCAAGGCTCTTTTTTGCTGAAACCCACGGCTTCCAGAGTCAGGGTATCTGTTGAGACAATTATTATGTGATCCACTGACAGAGATTCAGTCAAACTGGCACTACTGTGGGCAGTTTTAGACCAGCAACCTCTAGGTAAACTAATGCCTCCAATAGCTTCTTTTCTTACTCTCCCAATCTCTCTTGTTCTGAGTCATCTTCTTTTTCTCTTGTCATTCTATATTATTTCACTTTGCGAATTCAGCTCCCATTGATTCAATTATTATCTCCATATTGATGATTTTCAAATCTACCTGCCTAACTGATCTTTCTCTCCAGTCTCACATCACCACCTGTCTATTAGACATACAACTAGATGTTCTTGTAGGCATTTTAAACTTAATATGTTTGAAACTGAACTCATTATCTTTCTCCCTAAACCATCCATCCTTCCAAACTTCCCTATTACTGTTGAGGGCATTAACATTCTCCCAGTTCCCCATGCTCATGGTTCACTCTGGGTTCATTCTTGACTCCCAACTATTTTTTCTACTTCCCTTTACTATATCAAATCTGATGCCGAGACATGATTTCTCCTTTGCAGCAGCTCTCAACTATATCATAGTCTTTCGTCTGATATTGCCATCAACATAGTGTATGCCCTTATCATCTCATGCATGGACTATTACATAGTCGGGTGGTTGGTCTGCTGGTTGGTCTTTCTGCCACAAGACTCTCTCTACTCGTTTATCCTCTAGTTGACAAAGTGATTTTACTAAAGTTTGGGTCAAACCATCCGACCCCCATGCCTAATAAAATCCAGTGGCTCCCTATCACCTTCAGGATAAAATATAAAACCACCTGTTTGGTGTTCAAAGCTTTTCATTACCTGATACCGCTCTCTCTATCTTTCCATTCTTCTTCCACCTTATACCACCTACCTGAGGTGTGTAGGAATTTAAGTAAGACTAATACTTCTGGTGTGAGGGCTGCAGAGCCCTTTACAGAGCTGCTTTCCACTTTTGATGCCTATCTGCCATCCAACTCTCACCTGTAGCTCCAAAGAGTAATGGCACAGGCAATGGCTACACCTAAGTAAACTATTTTGGCAGTCAGAGCTGGAAATACTTTTCTTGGATGGCTGCAATGATGGGAAACATCATGATTTTACAATCAAAACTAATATAGGTGAAAGCTTATATACCTCCCCAAAGGAATGAATGACAGGCACAAGACAATGCAATATCAATTGCAGAAAAGCACCATGCTATCATACGCTCCCACCATGAACCCATGTCAAAGAAAAAATTTATGGAGACCTAGAGACCCTTATTATCAGTGTGCCAAAAGAAAACAATTGAAGAAGGGTCTAACTATGTGTCACAGTGGATAGAGTACCAGCCCAGGAGTCAGGAGGACCTGAGTTCAAATTTGGCCTCAGATACTTAACACTTCCTAGCTGTATGACCTTTGCCTTAGCAAAAAAAAAAAAAAAAAATCAACTTAAGAAGAGGTTTGGATACCTGCTCTACTGTGGCAAAGCCCCTGATGCTGACTCTATTCCAGCTGAAACTTATAAGGCAGGGGGCCCACAATTCACCCAAAAATTTGCTAAAATCTTCTGGCAAGAGAAGGTACTCCTCCAGGAGTTTAAAGATGCCTACATTGTCAACCTCTATAAAGGAAAAAGGAATTGGCTATTCTGTGACAATCACAGAATTTTTTCTCTTAACCATTTATTACCAAGATTCTTCCCAGAGTCCTATTTAATAGGCTTATCCTTCAACTGGATGGTGGTCATCTACCTGAGAAGCAGTGGACTTCAGAAAGGATTGAGAATGGTCGATATATTGTTTGGTGCTCAACAACTCCTGGAGAAATGCCAAGAGAGGAACAGAGGTTTGTACACAATCTTTATTGATCTGACCAAAGCTTTTGATACCGCCAGTCATGAGGAGTTGGTTGCCCAGAGAAGTTCATCAGTATTGTACATCAGTTTCATGACGACAAATTTCCATGGGTTCTGGACAATGTATAATGTTCTCACATTTTCTCAGTTACCAGTGGAATGAAGCAGGACCATGTGCTTATTTTCATGTTTTTAATATGATGTTTTCAGCAATGTTGTTGTCAGAAACCTTCACTGAGAATAAAATGGTATCAGGATTAATTATTGCACTAATGCAAATTACTTGACTTCAAAAGGCTGCAAGACAAGACTAAAATGAAAGAAGAGTTGGTATAGGACTATTTGTTCGCAGATGACTGTGCACTCAGTGCAGCCCCTCAAGTTGAGGTGCAAGGGAATATGGACCAACTTTCTGCTACTTGTACTAATTTTGACCTGACAATTAACACCAAGAAAACAGAGGGTTTTTTTTTTGTTTTGTTTTTTACCACCCAGCATCACACCATCCATACATGAAACTATCAGATACAGTAGATGGAGAAATTTTGAATACTATGGATAAATTTACCTACATTGGCAACATACTTTCTTTTTTTTTCTTTTTTTAAATTAAAGCTTTTTATTTTCAAAATATATTCATGGATAATTTCCAACACTCATTCCTACAAAACCCTGTGTTCTGATTTTTCCCTCTCTTCTCCCCATCAGCAAGTGATCCAATATAGGTTGAACATGTGCAATTCCTCTGTACATATTTCCACAAATATCATGCTGCACAAGAAAAATCAGATCAAAATGGAAAAAATTAGAAAGAAAACCAAATGTAAGCAAACAACAAAAAGAGTGAAAATACTATATTGTAGTCTACATTCAGTTCCCACTGTCCTCTCTGGGTTCAGATGGCTTTCTTCATCACAAGACCATTGAAACTGGAATGAATCATCTCATGGGGTAATATACTTTCAAGGAATGCCCACATAGATGATGCGATTGACAAATGTATTGCCAGAACTAATTCAGCTTTGGGAGGCTCTAAAGTAAAATATGAGAGAGAAGAGGAGAGAGAGAAAGCTTCCTACCAAACTAAAGCTCTACAGAACCATCGTACTGACCTCATTGTTGCATGCCTGTGAAACCTGGATAGGGTACCGGCACCATGCCAGAAAACTGAATTACTTCCATTTAAATTGCCTTAGGAAGATTCTGGACAAGAGCAACAGAAGGTACCAGACCCTGAGGTCCTTTCTTGAACTAAACTAACAATAATTCAACATCTACTACAAAGAATGCAACTCTAATGGGTTGCCCATGTTGTTTGAATTCCAAACACATGATTGGTTAAAAGACTCTTGCAGAGAACTCACAGAAGGCAAACAAACACTTCCATGAAGGTCAGGAAAAGTAATACAAGGACACATTTAAGATTTTTCTAAAGATTTTGGAATTGATTGGGAGACATGAGAGACACTGGCATAGGATGGTCTAGTACGGCATGCTTGCATCAAAGAAAGTGCTATTCTCTATGACTAAGTCAGAATTGTAGTATCTCCAAAGAAAAATGCAGTACACAGATTTAGAGACATCTCCAACCTAAATGTTAAGTGGACCATTTATGTCCAGCCTGTGGTAGAACTTTCTAAGTTTGAATGGTCAAATTATCCACAGTCAGACCCACTGTAGCTTGACTCTGACATATTCCTCTTTGAGTATAAATAGGACAAAAATTGATCTCCCACTTTCTCTTCCAATGGTAATGGATATTCTTGTACAAAATACTCTACTAGTTAGTTCCAGGCATTTTCATTGGCCATCATCCATGGTAGGAATGCTTTTCCTCCTCATCTCCATTTCTAGGCTTCAAGTCCCAAATAAAATCCCATTTTTACAGGAAGTTTTTCTCAATCCCTCTTAATTATATCCTCTGTGAGTTACAATTTATGGTATCTATAGCTTCTTTGCTTCCTCTATTAGGTGAGCTCCTTGACGTTAGGAAATTTTACCTTTCTTGGTATCACTAGTGCTTAGTACAGTCCCTGATACATAGTAGGTGCTTAAACGATGCTTATTGAATAACTTCCCCAAAACAGTGAGACATTAATTTAGCATTTTAAGTTTGGCAAAGCCCCATGTCTTTTGATCCTCATAACAACTCTATAAGATAGGCGCTGTTATTTACATCATACCCCCCATTTTATATATTAGGAATTGAAGCTAAAAGAAATTGATTAAGTGATTTGTCCAGAATCACCCAGTTAATGTCTAAATCAGGATTTGAATTCAGATTTTCCCGACCGAACATCAGCACTTTTATGTATTACCTAGTTGCCTCTAACTTCTAGAGAGGTGATTTTCTAGTATTAGAAATATCAGAATTGGATTGTGATATTCTCACTTCTATCCAAAAGCTGTTTTCATTTCATCACTATTAAATTGTGATATAAATTACAGCTTATAGGTGAGTAAGTTTCAGTCATTGTTCTCTAATTGACAGTAGATAGGCATCCTTGATTCAGGAGGAATGCCATGTCTGAAATTTCACAATCATTTTTGAATATTTTTTTTAAATGAACAATCATTTTTGACTCTTCATCTAGGTTTGGGATTTTTTTAATTGGACATGAAGCCATCCTAATAGTTTTCTTTAATTAGGTCAATTAAATCAAGTTTTTCCTTCAGTATCCCATAGAGGCAGGGAAGCAGAGACCTGAGACCAGCATCATATAGTGAGTATCTCTAAGTTCCACAGACATATTCATGAAGAGAAACAACTTCTTTCCAATTACTCAGGCTCACAATTTCAGAGTTGTGTTTCACTCTCTCTCAGCTTACATATTCAATAAGCTGCCAAATGTTGGTGAGTCTACCCAAATAACACCTTTCTTTCTACCAAACAACATCCCTTTTTCTCCATTTGCATGGCCACCATCTCCTACTTCATACCCTCATCTCCTTTCTCCTGAACTGCTGAAACAGCCCCTTAATTGATCTTCCTGCTTCAAATTTTGTCCCATCCAATCTATCTTCTATATAGCTGTCAAAGTGATATTCCTAAAGCTCATGTCTGTTAATTACTTCTCATCTGTTGACTAAACGCCACTGTCTCCCTATTGCCTCTAAAATGAAATATAAGATTACTCTGTTTGACTCTTAAAGCTATCCAGAATTAGAATCCAACCTATCTTTCCTGAATTATGATAAATTACCTTTACACACATTATAGTACAGTGAAAAATAGTCTTTTTCCTATTCCCATAAGAAATATATAGTTTGGGGTCAGCTAGGTAGCACAATGGATAGAGCACCAGCCCTGAAATCGGGAGGAGTTCAAATGTGGCCTCAGACACTTAACACTTACTGGTTGAGTGACTCTGGGCAAGTAATTTAACCCCAATTGCCTCAGGGGAAAAAAAGAAATACATAGTTTGTATATAGCTTGTTTATAGGTATTTATTTGCATATTGTCTCCCCATTAGATTACAAGTTCTTTGAGGGCAGGGACCTTCTTTTGCTTCTTTTTGTATCTCTAGTGTTTAGCACAAGGATTGGAACATAATAGTTGCTTAGTAAATGTAAATTGAATGGCTGATTTTTATGCTTTGTGTATACATATATGTATCCCCATAGCCTAGCATGGTATCTGGCATGTAGAAAGTGCTTAATGAGTACTTGTGATTATTCCAAGTTCAGTTGTCAACATATTCTAATCTTCCCATTTTTTCCATTTTTCCAGTACATGAGACATGGTGAGACATGTCTCACTAAGGGATTCCATAACAGGGGATTCCAGACAACAAGGAATACAATATATACACCAGTGGTCTTGGAATCTGAAGGCCAGAATTTAAATTCTGTCTCCATCACTTAGTTGCTGTGTGACCTTAGGCAAGCTATCTAACTTCTTTCAGTCTCAGTTTCCTTAACTCTAAAATAGGGAAGATAGTATCCACCTCAAAGTACCAATAAGGTAATACATGGAAACATTTTTCAAACCTTAAATGCTAGAAAAGTACTAACAATTATTTTTTTATAACAGTATCACTGACTAGGACAAATCTTAAACTATGGATCACTACCTCATATGGGATCACATAACTGAATATGGGGAGCCATAAAATTATGTTTTATTATCAGTAAATGTTTGATTTGTAAATCTATTTTATATATTTATGTATCTGGGGTCATGTAAAATTTTATCAGGTGAAAAGGGATCACCTGATCACTTTAAGAAGTCCTGGACTAGGAAGAGCTCTTTCAGTATTTCCTGAGGTCCTCTGGTTCTGACAGAGTAATTTTCTGAGGCAATTGTTTCAAAATTCAAGAATCATTAAAGGTAGATCATATGCTCTACCTGCCTCCAACATCTCATTTATGCATTCAATTCAATTCACTTTAACAAACATTTATATCAATTTCAGGTATCCAAAAATTCTGGCATGGACTCCCATCCCACATTTGTCACTCTCTTGAACTTTAAAAGCTCACAAGATTATAACGTAATCCAATCCATCTCGAACATTCTTTCAGTAATGTCAGAAAAACATAGATAAAATTGGAACAGAAGCAATATCACTGATATGCATTCACAAGACATATTTCTGCCTACATCGGAAGCCTAGTCCTCTTATTTTCTGCTTTAAAGACTTTCACTAAATCTCTCATTTCTCTCTGTTATCTCTGTCTCTGTCTCTTTCTAGTCCTTTTTCCTCCTTTTCTCTCTATCTGTTTCTGTCAATTTCTGTCTCTCTGTGTGTCTCTGCCTCTCTATGTGTTTCTCTCCTTGTCTCTCTCTGGATTTTCATCTCTGTCTGTCTGTCTTGTCACATACACACACACAGAGGCTTATAGAAGTCCTTGCCTTCTAGCTCAAATGCATTCAATGAAGAGAGAGAGAGAGAGAGAGAGAGAGAGAGAGAGAGAGAGAGAGAAAGAGAGAGAGAGAGAGAGAGAGAGAGAGAGAGAGAGAGAGAGAGAGAGAGACAGAGAGACAGAGAGACAGAGAGAGACAGAGAGAGATACACAGAGACAGAGAGAGACAGAGAGAGAGAGAGAGAGAGAGAGAGAGAGAGAGAGAGAGAGAGAGAGAGAGAGAGAGAGAGAGAGAGAGAGAGAGAGAGAGAGAGACAGAGAGACAGAGAGAGACAGAGAGAGATACACAGAGACAGAGAGAGACAGAGAGAGAGAGAGAGAGAGAGAGAGAGAGAGAGAGAGAGAGAGAGAGAGAGAGAGAGAGAGAGAAGAGAGGAGAAAGAGAGAGAGAGAAGAGAGGAGAAAGAGAGAGACAGAGAGACAGAGAGACAGAAAGAGACAGAGACAGAGAGAGAGACAGAGAGAGACACACAGAGACAGAGAGAGAGAGACACAGAGAGAGAGAGAGAAGAGAGGAGAAAGAGAGAGAGAGAGAAGAGAGGAGAAAGAGAGAGAGAGAGAGAGAGAGAGAGAGAGAGAGAGAGAGAGAGAGAGAGAGAGAGAGAGAGTTTTATCTGGTTTGTGTCTTTTAAATGCACATCATTTTGTTTCAGCAGTCAGTCAGAAATTCATTTCTCCCCATGTGTTTATGTTGAAACGGTCTCTAAAGTGGAAAATCAAGGACTCCATTACACCACACCCTTCCAGAATCAGCATCAATAAGCTTCCCAACATGGTTTGATACATAGAGGATACTGCACATGCTCTAAGGACAAGGGTCACATGAAACAGACCCCTATTACATTTGTATCACTCATAGCAACTAGCACAATGTTCTGCCCACAATAGATACTTAATAAGTACAGGTTGGTTAAAAAATCTTAATACTTTTTCAAACCCATAATGCATAAAACTGCACTGAGATCTTTGGGAGACTGTATTTTGTTGAAAATACTGATGATTGAATTAATCAGTGAGGTAACATAGAATGGGAAGCATACTGAACTTTGAGTAAAGAAGATCTGGGTTCAAATTTTCCTATAACTCTGTGTGACCCTCACAAATCACTTCTTGTCTCTGAGATTCAATTTCTCCATCTATAAAATGAGGAAAATACAACACTTGCCTGACAGGTTTGCATGAGGATCAAAGGAGATAATGTATGGAAAACATCTTGAAAACCTGAAAAGAAGACATAAAAGGCATATATTTATATATGTATATATATTATTAGTCATAGATAAAGGATCTTGGATCAGATTAGTCAAGAAGATTTCTTGGAAGGATGAGTTCTAAGCATCCTATTTGAAAGAGGGACATACACAGGATAGTGCAGAGAAGGAAGGGCATTCAAGTTTTACTAACTATGCTCATTAGCTTTCATGTGACCTCATCTGTTTAATTCATAGCATCTCTAGGTTCTCACTGCCCTGGTAGCCACATATGGAAGGAGGATCATTGCGATGTCACCACCCAGACAACTGGGTACAGGCTTCATTTGTCTGGTGTGGGTGGTAACCAAATCCCCCCTAGGCAACTGGGTATGAGTGAGGCTTTATTGATGAAGTTATTCTCTTCAGCCCACCTCCCTTCCTTACTCCATCCCAGGAGGGCTGAGAGCCCTGCTGCTCCCAGAATGATTCTCACCTGCCAATCGATGGCTTGGACACTTGAACAAGTGCTAATCAGCACAGTTGACACAATAGACTGCCCCCTTACAATCCATTTTCACATGGAAACCTGGATCGATTTCTCATTCTTACACTCTCTGACACTACCACCAGCTGTGGACATGTTTTCCTGAGGCTCAGGGATTTGGAGAAGGAAATTGGTTAACTCTATGAACCCCTGGCTTTATGGGAAAGTAGTGGGTTAGGTTTTCCAAATACATTTTCTCCCAAATGTCAGGTTCTAGGACTGCCCACATCAGTCTCAGGCTGAGCTGGTATCCTAGGAACAGGCAAGGTGAACTCAAAAGTTAGCATGCAGAAGGCACCATGAGGAACATATTTTGATATTTCTTTTGGTAACTTCATCTATTTTTACATACCTATGTCTAGGAGCTATAGTTTCCTCAGATTCAAACCTTCTATAATTTAGAATATAAATCTAAGTTGCTTGCAACTCAGATTCATTTGACTTTCCCATAGTCACACAAAAATCAGATGTTCCTTATTCCAAGTCTAACACTCTGTCTCCTGGGCCATGCTCTCTCTAACAAGGAGAGATATATAGTGTGATATAGTTAAAAATATGGGGGTGCAGCTAAGTGACACAATGAATGGATCACTAGCTCTGAAATTAGAAAGACCTGAGTTCAAATCCAGCCTCAGACACTTACTAGTTATGTGACTCTGGACAAGTAACTTAACCCTGTTTGCCACCAAAAGAAAAAAAAAAAGTGTTGGATGTGGAGGCAGGAAAGCCCTGAGTTTGAATTTTAACTCTGTTCTTAACTGTATAACCATGAGAAAATGACCAGTTTCCTCACCTATAAAAAAGGGAACAATAATATCTGCACATACTTAGTACCAGAAGAAACCTATTCTCTAGTGCTCTTCAGGATTTATCTTGTTATTACATATTTAACAACAGCAAATATTTATTTATACTTAAAATACTTTTAACACATTTTCTTTTCTCAGTGAACACCTGTAGAATATCAGTGCTTCAAGGATGAGATCTGTTTCCTTTCTTTCTTTGTATTCCCAGTACCTAACCCAGAGCTGTACATATAGTAAGCACTTTATAAATGTTGAGCTGCTGAACTGAATTGAACAACCAAACAACCTTCCTACAAAGTCTAGTATTAATATTGATCATTGAATTTGACCAGTTTTGTTGACTAATCTTGGTCAACTATTTATACCCCAACAGTCAGGGACAAAACATGAGTTTTGGCAAGGTACTGATCATAGTAAACATTCTTTTTCAACAATTCAAAAGGTAACTCTACAAATATATATTAAATATTGGAATCAGATTTATTATATATTTTGCAATCAAAAATAAAATTCTATATAGTCAGTTAAAACAAGACCTGGAACTGGATGTCACTTAGATCATGAGTTTATTATTAGAAAACTCAGGCTTAAATCGAAGAAAGTAGGGAAAGCCATCAGACCACATAGTTATGACCTAAATAACATCCCTTATGAATATGAAGTAGAAGTGATGAGTAGATTTTTATATTTAGTAGATAGAGTGCCTAAATAAGTATGGGCAAAAGTTTGCAATATTATATAGAAGGCAGCAACCAAAAATATCCCAAAGAAAAAGAATAGCAGGAAAGCAAAGTGTCTATCTGATTAGCCTTACAAATAGCTAAAGAAAGAAGGAAAGCAAAGTGGAAAGAAGGAAAGAAAAATATTTAGCTAACTGATTGCAGAATTCCAGAGGATAACAAGGAGAGAGAAGGTTTTCTTAAAGGAGCAATGCAAAGAAATAGAAGAAAACAATGGAATGGGAAAGAAAAGGCATCTCTAAGAAAATTAGAGATATTAAGGGAACATTCATATTAAAACAAGCAAGATAAAGGATAAGAATGGTTAGTACTTAGCAGAAGAGAAGAGATTAAGAAGAGATGGTAAGAATACACAAAAGAAAATATATCACCACTAACCATGAGGTGTGGTTACTGATCTAGAGTCAGACATCCTGGGAAATGAAATCAAGTGGGACTTAAGAAGCCTTGCTAACTCTAAGGGTAGTGGAGGTGACAGAATTCCAACCGAACTATTTAAAATCCTAAAAGATGATTCTATTCAAGCCACCAAATAAGCCACCAAATTTGGAAAATTCAACAGTGGACACGAGATTAGAAAAGATCAGTTTGTCCCAATCCTAAAGAACAGCAATGCCCAAAGAATATTCAAATTACTAAACAATTATACTCATTTTACTTGCTAGCAAGGATACACTTAAATTCTTCAGGGTATCATATGAAAAATTTGCATTAGAGAAATGCAAATTAAAATAACTCTGAAGTACCCCGACTCTGCATGTATAAGTTTGGCTAATATGACAGGAAAAAAAATCTGAAAAATGTTGGAGATGTAGGAAAATTGAACCACTGAATTCACTGTTGGTGGAGTTGGGAACTGATCAACCATTCTCAAGAGCAATTTGGAACTATACCCAAAGGGTTATAAAACCATACCACTACCATATCCCCCAAATAAGGAGAAAGATCTATAAAAATACTTACAGCAGTTTTTTTTTTTGTAGGAATTTGAGGGGATGCCCATCAATTAGGAAATGGTTAAACAAGTTATAGTATATGATTCTAATGGAATATTATTGTGCTAAAAGAAATGATGAGCTCTCAAAAAACTTAGAAAGACATAAATTGATACAAAATGAAATGAGCAGAACTAGGAGGACAACAGTACTGTACTATGATCAGCTGTGAATGTCTTAACAATGCTCACAATACTGTGATCCAACACAATTCATAAGGGACTTCTGATGAAAAAATGCTACCCATCTCTAAAGACAGCTGATGGAATCTGAATTAAGTCAGATCAAAGCATAGTTTTTAACTTTATTTTTCTTGTGGGTTTTTTTTGTCTGTTTTCTTTCATAACATGACTAATATCAAATATATTTTGTATGACTGCAAATGTATAACATGATAAAATGCTTTTCTTCTCAATGAGAAGAGAGAGAATTTGGAACTCAAAGTTTCAAGAAATGAATGTTAAAAAGTATTTTCACATAATGGTAGGAAATAAAATGTTAAATATTTTTCATTGATTGGTCCTGGATTTGACAAGTCCTTTTTGAATAAAACTGAGTTCACTGGTTTTGGGGAAAAGATTATGTAAGTCAAGCTTTGGCTTGTGAACCAAGAATTACCAGAAGAGTAAGCTGATTTTTTAAAAGGGAGAAAAGCTAGAGCCCAAATTATCAACACTCCCTAGACTATGGGAGCTCTAAAAATATTTACTTCTGCTTCAACTACACTAAAGCCTTAGACTGTGTGGATCACAACAAAACATGGGAAATCCTCAAAGAGATGGGATTACCAGATCATCTTATTGGTTTCCTGAGGAACTTGTATGTGAGTTAAGAAGCAACAGGTAAAACAAAACATGGAACAACTGATTTGTTTAGGATTGGAAAGCTGTATATTATCGTGTTATTTATTTAACTTATACACAGAGTGTATCATGTGAAATACCAGGCTATATGAAGTGAAAATTGAAACTTAGGTTGCCAGGAGAAATATCAACAATCTCAGATATGCAGATGATATCACTCTGATGGCAGAAAGTGAACAGGAGTTAAGAAGTCTCCATGAGGATCAAAGAGGAAAGTATAAAAGCTAGCTTTGAAGCTTAATATTAAAACTACAATAATAACTAAGATCATGGCAACTGGTTCCATCACTTCTTGGCAAATAGAGGAAAAAGAAATGCAATCAGTGTCAAATTTCATATTTTCAAACATCACTGAACATGGTGACTGCAGTCATGAAATTAAAAGATGCTTGCTCTTTAAAAGGAAAGCCATGACAAATCTGGACAGCATACCAAAAAGCACAGACATCACCTGCTGACAAAAGGTCTATATATTTATTTATTGGGGGGATCACACAGCTAGGAAGTGTTAAGTGTCTGAGATCAGATTTGAACTCAGGTCCTCCTGAATTCAAGGCTTGTGCTCTATCCACTGCGCCACCTAGCTTCCCCCAAAAGGTTTTAAAGTTTTTTGTTTTTTTTTTTCTAGTAGCAATATATGGCTGTGAGAATTGGACTATAAGGAGAGCTGAGTGCCACAGAAACAATGCTTTAAATTGTGGTGCTGGAGAAAACTTTTAAAATAAATTAATAATTAAACATTTAATTCAGGCTATTCATTAGAAGATCAAATACTGAAGCTGGAGCTTAAATATGTTGGCCACAATGAAAATATAAGATTCATTGGAAGACTCTGATGCTGGGAAAGAAGGCCAAAGGAAAAGGGGATGAAAGATAATGAGATGAATAGATAGATAATGTCATAGAAGCAATGAACATGATCTTGGACAGACTTCAGGAGATAGTGGAGGTTAGAAGGATCTGTGTAACTATGGGCCATGGGGTCACCTAGAATTGGACATGACTGAACAATTAAACAACAACAAACTTCTTTTTTATTATTAATTTTATAATTATAATTTTTAACAGTACATATGCATGAGTAATTTTTTTACAACATTATCCCTTGTATTCATTTTTCCAAATTTTCCCCTCCCTCCCTCTACTCTCTCCACTAGATGACAGGCAATCCCATACTAATATGTATATGTATGTAATAATGTGTTACAGTATAACCTAAATACAATATATGTGTATAAAACCAAATTTCTTGTTGCACAGTAAGAATTGGATTCCGAAGGTATAAGTAACCTGGGTAGAAAGACAATAGTGCAAACAGTTTACATTAAATTCCCAGTGTTCCTTCTCTGGGTGTAGCTGTTTCTGTCCATCATTGATCAACTGGAAGTGAATTAGATCTTCTCTATGTTGAAGATATCCACTTCCATCAGAATACATCCTCATACAATATTGTTGTTGAAGTGTATAATGATCTCCTGGTTCTGTTCATTTCATTCAGCATCAGTTCATGTAAGTCTCTCCAAGCCTCTCTGTATTCATCCTGCTGGTCATTTCTTACAGAACAATAATATTCCATAACATTCATATACCATAATTTACCCAACCATTCTACAACTGATGGGCATCCATTCATTTTCCAATTTTTAGCCACTACCAAAAGGGCTGCCACAAACATTTTGGCACATACATGTCCCTTTCCCTTCTTTAGTATTTCTTTGGGATATAAGCCCAGTAGTAGCACTGCTGGATCAAAGGGTATGCACAGTTTGATAACTTTTGGGGCATAATTCCAGATTGCTCTCCAGAATGGCTGGATTCTTTCACAATTCCACCAACAATGCATCAATGTCCCAGTTTTCCCACATCTCCTCCAACATTCATCATTATTTGTTCCTGTCATCTTAGCCAATCTGACAGGTGTGTAGTGGTATCTCAGAGTTGTCTTAATTTGCATTTCTCTGATCAGTAGTGATTTGGAACACTTTCATATGAGTGGAAATAATTTCATAATCTGAAAATTGTCTGTTCATATCCTTTGACCATTTATCAATTGGAGAATGGTTTGATTTCTTATAAATTAGAGTCATTTATTAGCCTTTATTAGAACCTTTAACTGTAAAAATATTTTCCCAATTTGTTACTTTCCTTCTAATCTTGTTTGCATTAGTTTTGCTTGTACAAAAGCTTTTAAATTTGATGCAATCAAAATCCTCTATTTTGTGATCAATAATGATCTCTAGTTCTCTTTTGGTCATAAATTCCTTCCTCCTCCACAAGTCTGAGAGGTAAACTATTCTATGTTCTTCTAATCTATTTATGATCTCATTCCTTATGACCAAATCATGGATCCATCATGATCTTATCTTGGTATATGGTGTTAAGTGTGGGTCCATGCCTAATTTCTACCATACTAATTTCCAGTTTTCCCAACAGCTTTTTTCAAATAATGAATTCTTATCCCAAAAATTGGTATCTTTGGGTTTGTCAAACACTAGAACATCAACAAACTTCTGATTCTAGGTCTAGTATTTCTAACTAAAACTAAAAAGTTAAGCTAGAAACACTAAGTGACAACATGTTATATGATAGATGTACCAGAGAGTATAAAGTCCTTCATGGCAGTCTGAAGAGGCAGCTGATCAAAGTGTATCAAGGAAGATTTCCTAGAGAAGGTGACATTTGAGTTGGAATTGAAAAAGAAGGATTTGCTAGGCATGATGACCCATGACTGCAGTCTGCTGCTGTAAAAACTGAGGCTGATGGATCATTTGCTTTTGAGAACTCTGAATTGCAGTAGGTTTAAGGGTGATCAAGTGTCTACACTGCCTGTGGCACCAATATGGTGAACCTCATGAAGTGTGGAGTCACCAGGAACCCTTAAGAAGGTCAGAAATGTTTCTGTGGCCACCAGTTATGGGGTGATTCAGTCGCAAAAAAGGGAGAAGAATGCAATAATTTAAAAAGGAAAGAGGAGAACAAGGTATTCTGGGCAATAGGGAAGAATCTGAGCAAAGGCTGATTGGCAAGAAAGCTCAAAGCAGATTCTAATCATATGGCTCAAGGATTTAAAACTGTCTGGACAAGTAATAAGAGATTCCTGTGAAAAATTTCTGAGGATAAAGATTACTAAATTTTTGTCTTCAAATCTCCAGCACATAGCAGAGTTCCTTGCCTATAATAGGTACATAATAAATATTTAATTGAATTGATAAGGTTAGAAACATCAGACTTTGAATATCAGGCACAAGAGTTTGAGGGAGGAACCAAAGGATTTTGAGCAAGAGAATGACCTAGACAGAATCTATGATTAGCCAAGTCACTTGTATTACAATGAAGCCTAGGGCCTTAAATAGTGGACAGTTTGAGTTGCCCAAGAAAGGAAAAGTTCTTATATGTTGTCCAGGATATGCAGGTGCTTTGACCCACAGCTGCCAACTCCTTCCCCTGGGTCCCAGGTTGGGGCTGGGTGTGGGGCAGCATGACTACTGATGTAGTGCCAGTCTGAGTGGGTAACAGGTGCAGCCAGGAGGCCTCTGGGAACTCCACACAACACAATCTCCCTATTCTCCAGCAGGTTTTGTCCAGGGAAAATAGAGATCATGATGGAAACATAAACTGACACAAATTCTTTTTGTAGACAGTGTTTACCACCTATTTGTCTAAACACAATGCCTCACTAGGGGAGGAAAAAAGGGAAGCAAGGAAAAGTGCAGGAGAGAAGGAAGCTGGGTAGCATCTCTGACAGCTGATGGTTCCCCAGGTGAATTGAATAGATATTTGTCTCTCCACCCCCAGATGCAGGTCTTCACCACTCCCCTCCTTTTCTATCTCTCCCCACTCAAGAATTACCATTTTCTTCCAAGGAAGCAACCCTTCTAGTCAAGTCAAGGACCAGTGAGTATGACGATCTGCAACACTACCTGAACTTTGAAATGAGTTGTCCATGGTGCTGAAATTGCTCTACAAAATAGCCTCCACTATTTTTGCTTCCTTGCTTGAGAAGCTTCAATGGCTCCCTATTTCTTGTAGAATAAAATTCAAACTCTTTAATTTAGTATTTAAAGTCCTTCACAAATTTACTCCAACTTATCTATTTTCCAGATTGGTTTCATATGATTGCCTCTCACTCAACTAACATTCCAGTCAAACTGGAGTACTTAATGATTTTCACAATGTTATTCCATAACCTACTCTCTGGGCCTTTGCACAGCTTATCCATTATGCCTTAAATAAACTTCCTCCTCACTTCTTTCTCGAGATCATTCACTCCCTTCAAAACCCATATTCCTTGGTATTAGTTCTTCTCCCCATTTCTGCCTAATGTATTACTTTATACTCCTTAAAATATAAGATGCTTGTGGTCATCTTACACTTTTTCCTGTTTAATTTGGATTCCCTGCACATTAGTAATGGTGTTCAATACAGAGTAAACACTTAACGAATGTTAACTGTTTGATTTCTATTTTTGTATTAACTTATTTCTGTATCTAGTGTTTTCCCACACAAGTATAATGTTCTCTTCTTGAGAGCAGAGACTGTTTTGTTTTTATATATTCCCAATGTCTAATATATAGTAGGTGCTTAATAAATGTCTGTAAAATTGGAATTATTGTAGAATACATGTCAAGCTTGACCTCTGGTATAAAAACTATGAACTCCTCCTTAACATCCCTTTTGCTGAAGATTTCTCTGATTAGCCTTTCCTCAGGCTCCCAAGTACTACAGCCTTCCTTCTTCTCTACCTCCTTTGTATTGGCTTAGAATTTATTCTGTATATATTTAAACCAATACTTGCTATAAACCCTATTAGAATGTAAGTTCCTTGAGAGTAGAAATTGTCTTCTCCTTAATATTTGTATCCCTAGGGTCTAGCACAGTGCATGGTATATTGTAGGGGCTTAATAAATGTTTGCTGGTTGATTGATTCGTACTCTATCCCCAACCTGGAGAATGTAAAAGATTGTAGGAGAAATAAATCAACAAACACTATGGACTAATTTTAAATCTTCTGATCTCTACATTTTTACCAAAACCCATTTCACTATTTGCCATATTTCTAGAGGTCTTTCAAGTTTAAGAAGCACTTTTCTCACAATACTCTGAGGGAGGTTTTATTCTTATTTTATCCTGCTGCCCTCCAGGCATCAGAAGGCTTTTCCTGATCCACCCAGTGCTTTCCCCTTGAAGCTGACCTTACATCTATTTTATAAGTATCTTGTACATACTTAGGTAACTACATATTGTCTCTCCTGTTGGAATGTAAGCTCCTTGAAGGCACTTATCATTTCATTTTTGTATCACCAGAAATTAGCACAGTTCTTAGCCTATTGTAAGTACTTAAAATTGTTTATTGATTGATTAAGAGATGTGTCAGCTATTATTATTATTATCATTATTATTACCTTGACTAAAAAATGATGAAATATATTATTAAATCACTCAGTCTTTTCTGACTCTTTGTGGCCCCTGGACCATAGCACCACAAGCCTTCTATCCTCCCATATCTCCTGAAGTCTCTCCAAGATCATGTTCATTGTTTCCAAGACACTATTTCTTCATCTCATCTTCTGCCATTCCCTTTTCCTTTTGCCTTCAATCTTTCCTAAACTCAGGGTCTTTTCTATTGAGTTCTGTCTTCTCATTATGTGACCAAAGTATTTAAAATCCAGCTTCAGTATTTGACCTTCCAGTGAATAGCCTGAATTAATTTCTTCCCCCCCCATCTATCTTTAATAGTTTTTTTTGTTTTCATATTGTTATTTTTTCCAGTTACATGAAAAATAATTATTTACATTTTTTTAAACTTTGAATCCAAGATTCTATCCTTTCCTTTCCCCCCTCCACTGAGAAGGCATACATGAAATTATCATGTTGCAAAATAAAACATAGATTTACCCCTCCAAAAAAAGTATGCTTTAGTCCATATTCAGATGCAATATAACATTTTTTATCATAAGAGCTTCATAGTATTGGATCCCCCCAATGCTTTACTTTTTGTTGAATTAATTTCCTTTTTTAATTTTTAAAACTAATTTTTTTAAGTATTAGCTGATTTGGTTTCCTTGCTGTCCAAGGGACTTTTAAAAGTCTTCTCCAGCACCACAACTCAAAAGTATTGATTCTGTGGCACTCTCACAGCCATACATTGCTACTAGGAAAAAGCATAACTTTGAATATACAGACTTTTGGTCAGTGAGGTGATGTCTCTGTTTTTTTAATATGCTGACTGGATTTGTCCTGGCTTTACTTTAAAGGAACAAGCGTCTTTTAATTTCATGATTGTAGTCACCATCTCTAGTGATATTTGAGAATATAAAATTTGACATTCTTTACATTTCTTTCCCCTCTATTTTTCAGGAAGTAATGGAACCAGTTGAGATGATCTTAATTATTTTGTTGTTGTTGTAAAAGCTTCAAGCCAGCTTTTATATCTCTTCTTTGAACCTCATCAAGAGGCTTCTTAATTCCTCTTCACTTTCTGTCATCAGAGTGGTGTCATCTACATAGCTGAGATAATTGATATTTCTACTGACAATTTTAATTCCAAATTTTGATTCATCCAGTCTGTCATTTTGCTTGATATACTCTGTGTATACATAAAGTAAATAAGATAATGATTTATAGCTTTGTCATACTCCTTTTCCAATCTTAAATCAATCAGTTCTTTCATATTCAATTTTAACTATTGCTACTTGATCTACATACAGGTTCTTCAGGAGACATATAAGATGATCAGGTATTCCCATCTCTTTGAGGACTTGCCAGATCTTGTTATGATCCACACAATCAAAGGCTTTTAGTGTAGTTAATAAAGCAGAAGTAGATGTCTTTTTTTTTTTAATTCCCTTGTTTTCTCCATAAACCAATGAATATTGGCAATTTGGTCTCTAGTTCCTCTTCTTCAAAAACCAGCTTCATCTTCTGGTAATTCTCAACTCTTATACTGCTAAAGCCTAACTTGCAGAATATTTAGCATTGCCTTACTTGCATATGAAATAAGCATTAATTTGAATATTTCTGCATTGCCCTTGTTTAGAATTGAGTTGTAGTGGCTGGCACATTGAGGGTAGCACTTTAACAGCATGACTATTAGGATTTTTAATCACTTAGCTGGAATTCTATCACTTTCACTAATCTTATTTTAGCAATGCTTCATTGTAGCAATGCTTCTTAAGGCCCACTTAACTTCATTCACCAGCCTCTAGATTAATAACAATCATCATAGTTGGTGGTGATGTTAAGATTCTTTCTTGTAGAGTTTTTTGGTATATTCTTGCCACATCTTAAACTCTTCTGGTTCCTGTTATATCTCTATCATTTTATCATGCTTATTTTTGGATGAACCATTTAATTGCTATCTTTAATTTCTTGAAGAGACCTCTTGTTTTTCCTATACTATTGTTTTCTTTTATTTCTTTGCATTGCTCATTTAAGAAACCTCTCTCATTGCTGTTCTTTGAAATCCTGCATTCAGTTGGCTATAGTTTCCTTTTTCCTCTACTTCTCAGTTTGCTCCTTTCCTTGACTATCTGTAAAGCCTCAGCAGACAGGCATTTTGCTTTCTTATTCTTCTTTATCATTGAAATGTTTTTTGTTGCTGTCTCCTGTAAATTATTGCAAACTTCTCTCCATTCTTCTTTAGGCACTATCTATCAGATCTAAGTCACTAAATCTATTCATCACTTTCACTTCATATTCATAAAGGATGTTATTTAGATCAAACCTACATGGTCTGGTGAAATGTAGTTCTTTGATATATTTTATTGGATATGCAGGAAGACTTCTTCCCTGGCTGCTTCTCTCCTCCCAGTGCCTTGAGAAGTTGAATAGATTAAGATAGTTAATAATTAATAGATTAATAGTATTAATTTCTTACTATGAGTCAGCCACCATGCTAGGTCCTAGGGATACAAAGAAAAAAAAAACAGTTCCTGACATCAAGGAATTTCCATTTTATCAAGGAAAGAAACAATATGTACTTTAATAAGTATATACAGAATAAGCAAAAGGTAGCTTATTGAGGGAGTGCACCAGCAGCTTGGGAGCTTAGGAAATTCTTCACAGAGAAAGGGAATGTATCAGCAAATAAAATACATTGGAGATAAATCAGAGAAAAGACATAGGAGATGGAGTATTATGTGTAAGGAACTATAAGGCCAGATTGAATAGATTATCAGGTTTAGGAAGAGAATAATATTCAGTTTTATTAGGAAGATGATTTGGAGGCATGAATAGCTTTAAAAACCAGAGGAACCTATATTTGATCCCGAGGGAATAGGAACTATTGCTGTTTATTGAATAGAGAAGTGACATGGACAGATCTGCATTTGAGGAAAATCAGTTTACTAGCAGGTGGAAAACAGATTGATTCTGGAAAAGACTTGAGACAGGGAGACCAATTAGAAGATCATTGTAATAGTAAAGGATTAAAACTAATGTGATAACTATGTGAGTAATGAGGAAATAGATTTGGGAGATCTTATAGAGGTAGAAATATCAACATTTGGTGAATGGTTGGATATATGAGATAAGAGATACTGAAGAACTGAGGATAACACCTAGGAACTTGGAAAAATGGTAAAGACATTTTACCCAAAGACAGGGCATTTGGAATGCTCTCCTTCCTTATTTCAGTCTCTAATTCTTCCTTCAAGCCTCAGCACAGATGCTTCCTCCCTTCCAAAGTATTTCTTGATCTCCTCCTTCCTATTGAAAGTGTTCTATCCTTCCTCAGAAGAATAAAGAGATTTCAGGGGTGAATGGTAGGTAGTAGGATTAGACTCCCTTGCTGGGACCAGTACTGATTCTACTCCCGCTACTCCCCCAACTCTTGAAGTAAACAAGGAAAGATGTAATTGTAAATCCTCCTAGTGACAAAATCAGAACAACAACAAACACTAGTTACCAGTTGTCTTGGATCCTGAATTTAAAGCCTATGATAAGAGTTCTTGATCCAATGTTCTGAGATTTCACAGAACACGTACCTTTGTGGAGTCATGAGTCAAATATCAGTTGCAACTCATCCTTTGCTCACTTAAGCAAAATGAACCATGTATTTCCTGGAACTCCTGGCTTTGGACTATCCTCCTTAAAAGTATTTTTTTTTGCTAAGCATAGTAACACAAAGTAGGTGTTTAATAAATGCAAATTGACTGACAAATTGCTTTATCTCACAAACGCTTCAGCCTTTTATGTATTGTTTATTATCATTGATTCTTTGACAAATAAATTACTGTCTAGAACTAAACATATTTTGTATGTTCCTTATAAGGGAGGTAACTATTATATCAATGTGATATGCGACAATTTCACTAACCAAAGAGCTATGAAATATTGTTGTGTCCTGCTTTCTAGAGCCCCCAAGTTGGGGTAACAAAATGTACCATTGCTTTCTAGAGTACCCCATGCCAGGGTGATTAAAATATCCCTTCCTAGAGGAGAAGTAATGAGGCAGGATTCCTGAGGATGATGGAAAAATGGAGTGCATTTATTTCAAGGACTTTCCCCTTTTTATAATGTAACAAAAACAATACTGTGCACATGGTACTACATAAACAACTTGCTATTGTATGTAGTTTGCCACCTGATATCACTCTTCCACCTGCCATCACTCTGCTTCATTCACAACACAGGTTGTCACTGCCCCCTGACTTCTCAGGAAGGCCAAGAGCCTGTAGAGGAGATGGGGAGCCAAACTAGACATTGACAGCAGGTTCCCTCTGGGTTGAAGGCCCATATATCTCACCCAGAGTTTCCCCACTGACTGTGACCCTCTACAAAATATAACAAGGTCAGTAAAGAGGCAAGGTCTGCAAGAGATAGAAGAATGGAGTTCATTTTTATTTAGAAAATTCAGATGAATCCACCTCCCACTAAATAGTGGATTGGTATGGATACCCAGAGAGAAGCAGAGCTGGAGAATACTGCAAGAATTATAGAGAGGTTAGAACAAAGTAACAATCAGGATATATGGGGAGCTCTCCGATGAAAAATACTTTTTTTTTAACCAAATAAGAGCAGCTTAGTGACTAGCAATGAAATCTGTTGGCTAAATTTGCACCCACAATGTCCAGTATGGTACCTTGTACATAGTAGGTATTTTATAAGTGTTTACAATAATAAAAATCCATATTAACTTGGAAGAGTGTTTTGACAGAATGAGTCATTAGTCATTTATATTTCAACAATTTAGCTTTGGGCAAGAAATCTCCTAAAAATGACAGGTGTCTAGAAGCACCAAATTTTTACTTAAAGCCAAATCACTTATCATTATTATTCGTACAAGCTTATAGGCTCAAGGACCTATTATATATGAGCTTCTATAGAGTTTCTATACAGATATAGTACTCTCAGATTTATTTGTATTTGTATAGCCAACAGAATATTATTTCTTTGAGTTTAAGAGATTATTTTGGTTTTTGTCCTTATATCCTCAGTACTTGTTACAAGAACTGATACCTAGTAGGTGCTTCAAAATGTTTGCTGTATTAAATGGAATTAAATTAAATACAGCCCTGTTCTCTAGTCCTTTATCACTAACTATTTGCTGGATATTTCTAATTACGTGTCCAAGCTATATATTTAATCTGACATGTCCAAAATATGACTTCACACAATGCAACTTTCTCCAAAATTTACTTTTTCCTGTCAAAGGAATCTCCATTCTTCCATACATAGTATGGGGTATTCCCCCTCCCCCATTTCCAGCCTCCTGGTATTCAAACAATTGTCAACATTTTGTCTGATACTACCTTCTAATAATATCTTTTTTTTTTTTTTTTTTTTTTTTTTTTTTTTTTTTTTGCAATTGGGATTAAGTGATTTGCCCAGGATCACACAGCTACTAAGCATCTGAGGTCAGATTTGAACTCAGGAAAATGTGTCATCCAGACTCCAGGTCTAACTCTATGCATTGCACCACCTAACTGTGCTTTCAAATCTAGTGTTCTTTCTATTACTCCATGCTTCTTCTACTTAAGTAAACAAACACATTATTAATCTAGGACTCTTCATAAAAAAAAATCCCAAGTTACTTATTCCTTAGCCCCAGAAACCTGAGGAGACCTGAGAGAGCTCCAAGTCGATCAGAGTCTTCATGACTTGTATTGGTTTCCAATTGTCTGTATTTGCTGCTCATTTCTCCTGGGCTGGGAGATCTAGGGACAATCAGCACCTGCTAACTGAAATCTGATACACTTTCCCTCCCCAACCCAGCACTTCTGGTTCTCATCTCACACTGGAGAGCCCAGCTGGGGCCATAGTGAACAGAGGGCAGAGACTGCTACTGAGGAGGGAAGAAGCACATAAAAACTAAGGATTGAGAGAGAGTTTGTGTGTCAGAAGACCTGAGTTCACATCTACCTCTGACAGGTTATGTTCTGTGTGATCTTGGGCAAATTACTTAACCACCTCCAATCTCAGTTTCCTCATTTGTAAAATGAAGTTGTCAAATGAAATGGATGGCCTCTGAGGTCCCTTCCAAATCTACATATATGTTCACTCTGCCTCATCTATTTCTTATTATTTTATGCAAATCCAAATTTCCCTGTAAGGACTGTGAACCAATATTGTGAACATTAAAAGATGGAAGGAAAATAAAAGGAAGAGATCTAGGATGAAGGGGAGTTTGTTAATAATAGAGACAAATTGGGGATGAGAATTTACTGGAAGAAGGATATTGGATTGCCACTAATCTGTCTCTCCCATTCCAGAAGTTCCACATTGTGATGATCTTCAGGCTAAGATATGGAGGCAATTTTGATACATGGGAAGGCAGCTGGTCGAAGGCACAGTATCCTGGAGGAGAAGAACAAGTTGTCCCTGAGGATGTGTAAGGAAGGAGTAGGAGGCTAGTGGTTGAAATGAGGAAAGTGGAAGTAGGAGAGAAGAAACACATTGCCCCAGTCATTTATGTCAATACCTGGAGCCATCCTCGTCTTATTCCAGCTATGCTTTTGCTCCACCATTGCCATACTATCCAAACTACAAAAGTGATTTAATATATTCATTCAGAACTGATGAAATTCTCAGATGGAGCTGCCCCCCAAACTTCCTAATCTAATCCATAACTAAAATTCCTCCAGCCTAGGCTGAATCCCTTTGTAACAGAATTTCTAGCCCCATTCATGGAGCTCTAACTTCCATCCCTGAATGGAGCTCATTCACTGATTCCACAACTTTGGATTCCCTCCTAGAACACTGGAAACCTGATTGCCAAAGGAAAAAGGGAAGGGGGGAATATGGTTTGTTTGTCCACATTCCTACACAGAATCTTTCTTCTTTTGAAGGAAAGCTAAGAAAATATAAATGAAAAATAAGAAACAGGTTCAGGATCCCCTCATCTCAAAAATTAGGATAGATCAAATGAGTATGAAAGGCACTCCCAGAATTCAAAAAAATCAAAATTAAAGACAATTTTCCTTACAATGAGAGAGTTGTATGAGATTTAGAATTATGTAATCCAGGAGCTTTGATGGCAAGTGGAAGAGAATGGGGAGAGAAAGGGAAGGGATTTTTTTTAAAAACAGGAAATTCTTGAGTCTTTAGCTTCATGAATGAGGATGACCTCATGACATGTCTATGACCGTTGGCACAAGGGATTGACTTTGCTAATTTTCAGTGAGTTGGAGCTATCTTCCATTCCCAACATGGCAAATGTTACAGAAGTGTAAGCTATTATAATTATTAATTTCAAAAATAATGCTAAAACATCACTAGTCTCTACATATCATAACCAGGACTTAAATGATAGTGAGGTATCAGCATTTAAAGAAGCAGAATAGAGGAGGGAGTAATGCATCTATTGCCCCACTCAAAAATGACATAAAGCAATATTTAACAAGTATTCACAATTATGCAGCACTAAAAAGTTTACAAAGATCCTTTATTCACAACAATTCTCTGAGGTTTGTAATGAAAATATTATTATTCCCATTTTTAACATACAGGTAGGAAAATTGAGGAAGTTAGGAAAACTAGGAAATTAGTGGCAAAGCCAAGACTGAAATTGAGGTATTTTGATTCCAAAACTTTGCTTTTTTTTTTTTTTTTAATTGTCATGAAGCAAACCTTTATTTTATGAACTTTACATCACTAAAAAAAAAATCCTATTGTACTTCCTTGTTTTTAGCTTGTCATGATCCTGTTGAGCAAGAGAAAGAGAAAGTATTGTAAAGGAAGTAGAAATCCATGCTTTCCGCACTGGCGTAGGCAGCAACATAGAAACATGGTAAGCTGCAAAAAAGTAGGGTAGAAGACAGTCCCTCTTCCTAGCTGAATTTGTCTTATATGTGAAAGGGGATAAGAGTAGGGGAAAGGAAATGAGCATTTATAGAATGCCTATTATGTGCCAGGTACTGGGCTAACCACTTTAAAAATATTTTATCTTCATAATACCTGGGAAGTAGGATTATGATCCTCATTTTATAATTGAGAAAATCTAGGCAAACAGAGGTTATGTGACTTGTATCTGAAACCATATTTGAACTTAGGTCTATCCTCCAGGCTACTGACTGTGTCACCTACACTTGTATATGTCCCTGATTGCTCTCAGAGAATAAGCAGCTAATTCTTGCACTCTGATTCCTATATTCTCACTGGGTCTTAAAGATCAACACCTCCAGCCCTTGCTTTATTCCAGAGAATGCTGGGTCTCTTATCTAGATCCTGAGCAAATGGTTTTCTAGAAGCTTAATAATAGCTAGCATTAGTTAGAAGCTACCTAATAAAACCTTCAATTTTACAAATGAGGAAACTGAGACTCAATATGGTTCCCTATCCTTTACCATCTCAGGTTGTCCTTTAGTTGCCCCCCTCAGTTCAGGGGATGGTATCCAACAAGATATACAAGATTCCTGTATAGAACCCAGGACCTAGAGTCACAAAGATTTGAATGCAAATCCAGCCTTAATCACTCATTAGTTGGATGACTATGGACAAATTACAATTTCTGCTTACCTCCTTAAATGGAAAGGGGCAAAACAATAGCACCTACTTCTCAGATTGTTGTTGAGGATCAAATGAGATAATATTTGTAAAGCACTTAGCAAAATGCCTGGCACATATTAGCTGCTATATCTATGCTTTGTTATTATTGTTTTTGTTGTTTCCCAGAGGGAGGAAGGAGGGTTGGATGGTGAAGAGAAAGGATCTTAAAATAAAGGATCTTATAAATATGGAAATATGTTTAGAAGAATTGCACATGTTTAACCTATATTGAATTAGAAATTGCTGTCTAGGGCAGGGAGAAGGGGGAAAGAAAGGAAGAAAAAAATTTGGAACACAAGGTTTTGCAAGGATGAATGCTGAAAACTATCTTTAAATGTATTTGAAAAATAAAAAGCTACTATTATTTTTTTTAAAGGATCTTAGAACTGAAAGGAAGAAGGGTGATCACATAATCCACAATGGAAACACTGATGTTTTCCCCACACTTTAGGGTGGGGGTGGGAGAGAGGACTGAAGGACACACAACTCGAAGAAGCCCAATCTTGTCAGCCATCTCCAGTCACAGCCTCAACATTTTAATGACCCCTAAGGCACAATGAAAATCAACCAGAGAGAGAAACAGATAGGGGCTGATAGTTGTAAATGTTCAACTGTTACCCCTCCCCCCTTTTAAGCATTCTTTCTCATGCCACCTCTTCTAGCAGGATGGAAGGAGACGTCTTAAAGGGGAAAAATGATTTTTTTAAAAAGCAAAACTCCCCCTAGGCTTCATATTGGTTGCACACAGGAAGCACCCTCAGCTCCCATTGGCCCCCTGGGGAGAGTATGGTATTTTGTTGTCAGGTAGGTGGAAGCTTTCCCCCTGCTTTGATTTATGCACTCAGCACTTAATTTAGCCAGGGCAGCCACAGGCAATTGGGAGCCAGTCAGAATGGTGGATCTGCTGGGCTGTCCCATTTATAGCTTTCTTGTCGTAGAAATTTTTCTCTCTTTGAACCCTGTCTTTTCTTTATAATGTTTCCCAAGTGCTTAGCAAAGGCTATCCCAGAAGCAATATATTATAGAGCAGTGGTTCTCGAAGTATGATCCTGGGACCCCTGGAGGTTCCTAGGACCCTTTCAGGTCCTTGAAATTATTTTCATTATAATCCTAAAATGTTTTAATTTCCAGGTAGTGCAATGGAGAAAGTGGCAGGCCTGAAGTTGGGAAGACTCATCTTCCCAAGTTCAAATATGACCTCAGATACTTACTGTAATCCTAGGAAAGTAATTTAACCCTGTTTGCCTCAGTTTCTTCATCTGTAAAATGAGCTGAAGAAAAAAATGGCAACTCATTCCAGTATCTTTGTCAAGAAAACCTCAAATAGAGTCACAAAGAATCAGACCCAACTGAACAATAATAAATATCAATAGATACAACTTATATAAACAAAAGCTCTTTGTTGGGATTGTTGTTTTAGTCAGGGGTTCTTAAACTACGGGCTCATGGGCCAGATGCAGCCGGCTGAGGACCTTTATGCAGCCTGCCAGGTTATGACAAATGGGCTGAGAGGTGGAGACAGAATGTGAGTTTTTGTTTTTATTATAATCTGGCCCTCCAACAGGGACAGTGAACTGGCCCCCTATTTAAAAAGTTTGAGAACCACTGTTGTAGATGATAGAACACTCACATTTGAATCAGGAAGACCTGGGTTAAATCCTATTTTATGTCCTAGAAATGTGGCTCTGAGCCACATTTTTAAGATCCCAGTATCAATTTCCCCATCTGTTAACTGGGTATTTTACCCAATAATGCCCATATTGCTTTCAATATGGAATAACAAAGCATTTTGCAAACATCAATGTCAGTGATTATCAGGGATGTACTGATGTTTAACAACAGGCCACTAGTGGAGGAGGGAGAATATACTCATGACACTTTGCTGGGTTGTATTTGCATGATTAACATTCTCTCCGTCACTTTCTTAAATCTACTCAACCAACAAAACAATAAATCAAGCCCTCAATGGTAGATTTGCCAATTTCTGAGGTGTAAAATACTCAGACTGAAAGTTTAGCAATGATTTCTCACTAGTTATTACTAGATACATACCCTGTTATTATCATCTCATTTTAGGATTACAATAATTCCATATGGGCTGAGGCAGATGTTATTATTCCTAGTTTGCAGATAAGAAAAATGAAGTTAAATAATTTGCTCATCATTATGCAGCTAATAAGTTTCATGGACAGGATTTGGACCAAAGATTCAAAATTTTGTGTCAATTTGCCTTTCTAGAAATCAGTGAGGCAGAAGAATTTGTGTCTGTGCCCTGTCTCCACTGCCCAAAGAAGGGTTTTCTGTGGTTTGTCTCTACAAAAGCAGCATTCTTCTGCCTAGTCATCTGAAAACAATTATTAAAAACTATACTATAGAAACTATACTAAACTATATATAGAAACTATACTATGGTGTCAAACAATTCTTTGGTGGGAAGTGGGGATTATAGATAGGAAGTAGATGGGACCTCATTTCAGAGATGAGGAAGTTAATAATAATAGCAACAATTTATAAGAGCTTTTCAGGTTTGCAAAGTGCTTTATAAATATTATCTCATCTTTTCTTCACAATTCTGGAAGGCAGAGGGTATATTGTTATATGCCTGTGAAATCTAGATAGTATACCATGAATCCACTTCCATTTGAATTGTAAGGATTCTGAAAAATCACCTGACAGAATAAGGTTCCTGAAGTCCTTTCTCAAACTAAACTGCCAAGCATTCAAACTGTACAGCATAGAGTACAACTCCAATGTTGTTTGAATGCCAAATGTATGTTTGCCTAAAAGGCTATCTTATGGAGAACTCACACAGGGCAAATGGTCACAAGGTGGTCAGAAAAGCAATACGAGGACTTTTTCAAGGTGAATCTTAAGAACTTTGGAATTGATTGCATAACATGGGAGACACTGGCATATGACTGCCTAGAATGATATGCCCTTGTAAGAGAGGGTGCTGTGCTCTATGAACAAAACAGAATTGCAGTAGCTCACAGCAAAGAATAACATAAAATCACCAGATTTTAGAGTTGGAAAGCATCTAGGTCTAATAAGCAATTCCGTTACACCATACCTGGCAAGTGGTTCATCCAGCATCTGTTTGAAGTCCTCCAAAGAGGGGGGATTTCAATAACTCTCAATAATACTCTGAAACAACTTTAATTATCAGCAAGTCTCTTTTTTCTTCTGATCTCAAATCTAAATTTGTCTCTTTGTATCTTATTTGCTCCTGATTCTGTCCTCTTATTTCAAAAGAAAAGTTTTACATCTCTTCCATATGATATCCTTTAAACATTTGAACATAGTTATCATGTCCTTCTAATTCTTGTCTTCTTTAAACTAAGAATGGCTACTTTTTTATCCTTTCTTTGTCTGATGTGGACTCAAGAACCTTTACTATTCTGGCTCCCTTCCTGTGGATTCTCCACCTCAGTGAGTCCTCCTTAAATAATAGCACGCAAACTAAAGACAGTACTCCAGATGTAGTGTGATCAGTATAGACCAGGTGTTCTTAAACTACAGCCCGAGGGCGCAGAGCCGCATCTGGCCCTCGGGGTTATGGCAAATGGGCTGAGGGGCGAGACAGAGTGTGAGTTTTTGTTTTTACTACAGTCCAGCCCTCCAACAGTCTGAGGGACAGTGAACTGGCCCCTGTTTAAAAAGTTTGAGGACCACTGGGTAGAGTATAAAACAATTATCGCCTCCTTATTCTTAGAAATCTGGTCTCTCAATGCACCTGACACACCAATAACTTGTATTGAACTTGAAATCTGCTAAAGCCTTGAGATTTTCTGCAGATATGCCTCTTTCTAAGCATGTTTTCCCTATATCAGGCTTTTGAAGTTGACTTTTTTAACCCAAGCATAAGATTTTCATTTATCTCTATTAAATTTCATCTTACTATATTCCATATATACCCCAACTTCTCTAATTCTTTTTGGATTCTGACTCTGTCACCTAGTATGTGAGCTATGGAGTTATGGCTAATAAGTATGTCATCCTTTATCCAAATCAACAATGCAAACACCAGATTGCTTAAGACCAAGGTACAGATCTCTGGGGACCTCCACTGAAGACCTCTTACTTCAGACACTTAAAACCATTCATTGGAGTTTGACATCTCAGCTACTTCTGCCTCCATCTAACTATAGAAGGTGTCCCACAAATATTAGTGCAGTGTTAAAACCTTAATAGCTTAACACTGTGCTAAGACTTGTGGGATACCGTGTATTATGTCCTTGTCTAAATCTCTTCATCTTTTCTACATGAATAATATATTTTGTCAAACTTTTGGAAGTTCAAGTATCAATAGTGTTCCCCCTCATCTAGTTAACCAGCCTAAAAAGGAAATAAGCTTTAGACTGGTATGATCTCTGTCAAGATCTTTGTAACTACTACTTTCTTTTCTAAACACTCATTTGTCTTTTCTTTAATAATTCATTCTAGAATTTATTGGTCTATTGTTTGTGAACTCTATTTGCTCCAATCCCTCACCCCTTTAAAAATCAGTACATTTACTCTTCTCCAGGATTGTGATGCCTCTTCTATTTGTGATTCTTCCTCCTCCTATGTATCAGAACCATCGTAGTCATGAAGCTTTGTCTTCCTTGACTTAATGACATTCTTTTGCCAATTTCTTAGTCCTTTCATTCCATTGCTCTTAAATCTAGAGCAGCAGCCTACAAAGTTTTTGATCAATTGCTTCCATCGGTTAAAAAAAAGTTTGAATAATCTACTAATATTTTTATATGTGCTTATTTATAAATTATGTATATATGTATGTATGTATGTATGTATTAGAATACCAATATTTTTCCCCCCACTGAGGCTGGGGTTAAGTGACCTGCCCAGGGTCACACAGCTAGGAAGTGTTTAGTGTCTGAGACCAGATTTGAACTCGGGTCCTCCTGAATTCAAGGCTGGCGCTCTATCCACTGCGCCACCTAGCTGCCCCCAGAATACCAATAATTACATATAAAACACATGCAAATTGACATTAAACAATAAATACTATTTGATCCTAAAGTCATATAATATTACCTATCCTCTAGAATTATTCTGAGGATCAGTCATTGCAAATTATTTAGCACATGAATAAGTTGTAGTATATGAATGTTATAGAATAGTATTGTTCTATAAGAAACTATCAGCAGGATGATTCCAGAGAGGCTTAGAGAGACATGAACTGAAGATAAGGAAAGTGAACAGTAACAAGAGATCATTATACACAACAACAACAAGATTATACAATGAACAATTCTGATGGACATGGCTCTTTTCAATAATGAGATGATTCAGACTAGTTTCAATGATCTTGTAGGCTGCTGCTCTAGATTTAAGAGCAATGGAATGAAAGGATCAAAAAATTGGCAAAAGAATGTCACAAAGTCAAGGAAGACAAAGCTTCATGACTCTGATGGTTCTGATACATAGGAGGAGAAAGAATCACAAATAGAAGAGGCATCACAATCCTGGAGAAGAGTAAATTACTGATTTTCAAAGGGGTGAGGGATTGGAGCAAATAGAGTTCACAAACAATAGGCCAATAAATTCTAGAATGGATTATTAAAGATGGCTGGTGATGACAGCCATCTAAACCCAGAGAGAGGACAGTGGGAACTGAATGTGGTTCACAACATAGCATTTTCTCTTTTTTTATGGTTTGCTTGAATTTTTATTTTTTCATTTTTTCCTTTTTGTGCAGCAAAATAATTGTATAAATATGTATGCCTATATTGGATTTAATATATATTTTTATGTTTAATATATATTGGATTACTTGCTATCTAAGGAGAGGGTTTGGGGAAAAGGGGGAATTGGAATACAAGGTTTTTCAAGGATCAATGTTGAAAAATTATCCTTGCATATGTTTTGAAAATAAAAAAAAACTTCAATAAAAAAAGTGTTTAGCACAATACTTGGTACATTGTTGTTTGTTTTTTTATTTTTGAAAAGGATCAATGACATCACAAGTGATGCCTTCTCTTATGATGAATTGGATTTAAGTGAGACAGAGTTTAAGTGAGGCACAAAGTCATCAGTCTTATTCTTTCAAAGTCTAGCAGTAACACAAATTGATGGTTTGGGTTGCAGTGGATGACCCTGATGTCTTTGATGTCTGACCAAACTCTAAGCACTCCATGGCTCCTGCTTCAGTTGCCTTCATGGCTGGGGGAACAAATTATTGTCATCCACCCATTCCACTGGGTGAAGTCTTCACACTCTCGGGGTATACATTTTCCTCACTCACTGCTGGGTTTGTGGTCTGGGACATAGTATTATATCAGTGTTACCTGGTATTATTATTGTTGTTACAGAGATCCCCTGACATTTAATGAGCAGGAAAGTGAAAAAGCTCTTTCTCCTGATCTTCACATGGTTTGTCCTGGTTTTGCTTCAATGCTGAACTTACCTCTCTTCTCATTCTCTCTGTAGCCATTCAAAATCTTCTCTGATTTTTTTAAATTATAGTTTTTATTTACCAGATATATGCATGGGTAATTTTACAGCATTGACAATTGCCAAACCTTTTGTTCCAATTTTTCCCCTCCTTTTCCCTACCCTCTCCCCCAGATGGCAGGTTGACCAATACATGTTAAATATGTTAAAGTATAAATTAAATACAATATATGTATACATGTCCAAACAGTTATTTTGCTGTACAAAAAAGAATTGGACTTTGAAATAGTGTACAATTAGCCTGTGAAGGAAAACAGAAATGCGGGCGGACAAAAATAGAGGGATTAGGAATTCTATGTAGTGCTTCATAGTCATCTCCCAGAGCTGTTTCGATGGTGTAGCTAGTTCAGTTCATTACTGCTCTATTGGAACTGCTTTGGTTCATCTCATTGTTGAAGATGGCCACATCCATCAGAATTGATCATCATATAGTATTGTTGTTGAATCTTCTCTGATTTCAGCAAGTCTTCATCTCCTCTCCATGATCTCCCAAGAAAGTGAGGCAGGTGACTTTGCACAGCCCTCCTTCACTCAAATCTAAATCACTTCCATGAATGTCATGGTGTCACCTCCCTATGTCATGGTCATCTTCAAGAATGAAATAACAAGGAAAGTGACAGGGTTTTAGAAAAACTATTCTGGTAACTGTGTGGAAGCTGGATTGGAGAAGGAAGAGGCTTAAGTGGAAAGGAATCAGGAAAGGATTACCATAACCTGGAAGTGATGAAGGCCAGAAATAGGTAGTAGCAGTTTAAGAAGAGAGAAGATGATAGATATAAGAGATGTACTGAGAAGAATGGCAAAGTCTATGAACCCATTTGTTGTTGGGACAGTAAAGATTCAAGATTGACACTAAAGCTATGAGCCTGATGTTTGAAAGGATGACAGTGCCCTTGACAGTAAGAGGGAAGTTCAGCTAATAGGGGTATTGGATGGATATTAAAGACTTTTCCACCCTCTCCTCCCCCATCTCCTCGAAGAAGGTTACAATTAAATATGGATAAATGTGTATTTATATTTAGATAGAATATATCATATATATCACATATCACATATCTACATACATATATATTTATATATAAATATGCATATACACATATATCTAAAACAATATTAATGGCTGACATATAAATTTAGTTTTCTCTCTTAATGGAATCTTTTTTAAGTTTGACTTTATCTGAAATCAATAATTACCATCCCTATGTTTTTACTTCCTAATAAATTCTACCCCTGATCATTGTTACTGTGATTATGTATATAACATTTCCTTCATTTGGTATTGCTTAACCTTCCTGCCATAGCATCATGCCCTTTCCCTGGATCCTTCCCTTATCCTCTCCCCAAAACTACTATTTCCCTTCCTCTTTATTCCTTTTTCATTAATCTGTACATCTTATCCCATTCTTACACTTCATTCCTGTAGCATTACTGTTTTTACTTTTTCCTACATGGTTTTGCTTTTAAGAATCACATCATATTCAGGTCTATCCCAATCTTTTTTTTTTGACTACTCAATTACTAATGACAATTTTGAACATATGGTTTACATTTCCATGTATTGAGTCCTTCGAAATTAGTCTTTAATATTGATTCTTATATTTTAAATTTTCTATTGAATTCAGGTTTGAAACAAAATTCTGGAAATCTAAGAGTTTATTGAAAGTCCATTATTTTTCATTCAATATTATGCTTAATTCTGAGAGATATAATATTTTTGGCTGCAACCTAATTCTTTTGATTGTTGATATGTAGTATTCCAGAATTGTAGCTCCAGCATATTTGAATTGGTTTTGTTGTTGTTACTGGTAAAATTTTATCTTTCATTTGGAGATTTTGAAATTTAGCAATGATGTTCCTGTACATTTTCTTTGTAGGATTTTTTAAGGAGGTGATCAGTGGCTTTTTCTCTTTTTATTTTCCTTTCTTGTTCTATCACTTCAGAACAATTTTCTCTAATTATTTCTTATATTACTGTATCAAGGCCCTTTTTTGATGATAATTATTCTTATGTTTTCTGTTCTTGATCATTATTTTTCTTAGGAAATGTCTTACAATCTCTTCTTTTTTCATTTTTTATGTTTTGTTTTATTATTTCTTGGTCTCTTATAATTTAATTGGCTTTCCCTTGCCCAATTCTAATTTTCAAAAAGTCATTTTCTTCTTTAAGACTCTGGAACTCTTTCTAGTTGATTGACTTTCTTTTCATAATCTTCTTGTTTTTCTTGGATCGTTCTTTTTGTTGTTGCTGTTTTGTTTTTAGTTTTTCCTCAGTCTATCTCACCCAATTCTTAAAGTCTTTTTTTTTTTAGTTCTATAAATTCTTTTTGGGTAGGCAAACATATAACATTACTCTTTGGGGTAGGAGGAGCTTTTTTATTTCAATAACCTTCTCTGAAGATAAATCTATCTTCCCTATTCTCATAGTAACTCTCTATTTTTGCCTGCTTTTTTTTTTTTTAAATAAGAGCTTGTAAAGACAATTCCAACAAACTTGTCATGGAAATGCCATCCAAATCCAGACTAAATGTGGATCAAAACATAGTATTTTCATCTTTTTGTTATTGTTGTTTCTTTGTTTTTCTTTCTCATTTTTCCCCTTTTGATCTTATTTTTTTCTTGTACAGCATAATGAATATAGAAATATATTTAGAAGAATTGCATATAGTTACCCTAGATCGGATTGCTTAATATCTTGGGGAGAGTTGTACATGTGTAACCTATGTCAGATTGCTTGCTGTTTGGGGAAGGGGAAGAGAGGGGAGGGAGGGAGGGAATAAAAAAATTGGAACTCAAAATCTTATAGAAAGAAACATTGAAACTATCTTTACAGGAAAAAAAAATACTATTAAGGATTTTTTTTAAAAAGCTTGTTAGTCATAATTACCTCTATTCTTTGGGTAGGGGGATGGCATGCCTTTATCTTCACTTCAGTTGTACCCTCTGACCTGGAACCCAGAACTAAAAACTACATCTTCCTGTAAGTTCCCACAGCCAGCACTGCTTCTGCCTTGCTACATCTGTACTCACTAAGTGTATGCTGGTTCCTTCTCTCCCAGGTCCCTATTTCAGCAGCTCAATTGGGCCTGGTGTTTCTTATCAACAGGGGTTCCCTCAATCTTCCAAGACTCAATCCTGGGATCCTCCATATTGGGAAATGAAAGTCCCTGTGGTTGGGCTGAGGCTACCTCTGAACCCAGCTGAACCCCAGGATTCCCTGCTGACTGTTTCAGTGGAGCTAGCCTGGAGTTATTTATGCTCCACACTAGCCAAAACTTAGTTCTGGGGTCTTTCTTCAGATCTTCTCCATGGACCCCAGGAGGACCTCTCTTCTGTTCTAAGCTTTATTTGTTTTTCCATTAGCATACATTGTCCTGAGGCACAATTTTGTTTTGTTTGTGGGGGGGAATCTGTAAAGCCTGAAATTTTCTGACTTACTCTGCCATCTTCCCATAATCCTCCCCACTTTATTTTCTTTTAAGTCTACAGTAAGTTCATCTTCTAGTTTCCAAAACCACCCTACTTAGCTGTGGTTCTTTCTGACTTTCCTCCTGTTCCCTTCTCTGAAATTTTAAAAAGATGCCTCACTGACTGCCCTATTCCTACCTGCCCTCTTTATCCTTAACAAACCCACCTCAAATTGGAAAATTAAGAAAAAAAAAGTGGTATACCACTGTGTCAAAGAATACATCGTTTAATGACTTTGGGGGTCCTTTTTGCTTTTCAAAATGACTGGATCAATTCAGAGCTCCACCAATATTGTCTTAATATATTTTAATAAACCTGTTCTACTGCCCCACCAGTAATTGGCATTTTCCTATTTTATTATATTTATTCATTTTTTTAATGTAAAAATCACCACAATTTATTTAGCTCATCTAGGAGTTCTCCATATTAAGGAAAACACAGCTCTAGGTCCTATCCCCATTCCTAGTTAATGAATATCTCCTTTGTTTCCAATTCCTTCCTGTCCAAAAAAAAAAAAAAATGCTACAATGAATATCTTAACTCTTTATGGAATTTTTTTCTTCTGTATTGACCTCCTTGGTGTAAATGCCTAGCAATGGGATCTCTGGGTCAAACGGTATGGAAATTTTAGTTACTTTTTTTTTAAAAAAGCATAATTTTAAATTGCTTTCCAGATTATTTAGACCAACATCATAACTCCACCAATAGGATACCTCTCTTCCCAAAGGGATGTCTGTGGCTTTTTCTAAAGTACTAAAGGAGTTTCAATGCCAGAGACTTACTTGAACCTATTCAATCCAGCAGGTCATTGTAGATACATCCTGACTTTTAAAAAGAAAAATTTTCAAATATGCCCCAAATGACAATTGGGAATAAGGATTGCAACATGATTTTTATGGAAATATTTTGTATGAAATGTACCTTCTTACTGGGGATTGGAGCTGGAGATAAGGGAAGGAATCAAGAATTAGAGGTTTTAAAAACAAATATTAAAAATGTTTTAAATATAACTGGAGAAAAATAAAAATATCAAATAATTTTTTTAAAAAGAGAGAGAGAGAGTAAGTGATGGTCTAAGTGTGCCAGTCATTACAAGTTACCCAGTTGTTTGGCAACAGAACCAGTCCTGACATGGCCCAGATCAGATCTCTTGGGGCTACATTAATGCTTTCAAACTCCTCAGAGATAACATTGTGTTTTTGGCTATAAACAGATGTGACCGAGGATCTCTAGTGACCGTGGATCTCTAGGGTTTGGGGAGGAGCAATGAGGAGGTATTTCTTTTCTGAAGCCCTTCAGTTATCTGAATTTGCCATGAAATTTGGCAATAGCTCAAGTCTGAGTTGTGAAGTCCTAAATATTTCATGTATCCTCCCTGGGGAGAAATAGAGATAGTCTTTGCCTTTTTCAGGTGAACAAACTGAAGCATGGCAAGACGTGTTCACCTTCAAAGGTCAAACATTGAAATAAGTGACAAATTTGGGTCTGGAATCTCATGTCTTCTTAATGTAAGCATTCCTTTTATTTCTGATCCCAGCTCCCTTCTCATCTTATGGAAAGGGGGCACTATGACATAGTGGCTGGAGGGCTGAGCCAGGAAACTAATGATTCAAAAGCTACTTTTGACATTTCCTAATTGTGTGACCTTGAATATGTCATTTTACTTTTCTGAACCTCACGTTATTCATCTATAAAATGGAGATAATATCTGTAATTTTCAGCTCATATGGAATAGTATTCATAAAGTACTTTATATGATTCTATATAACTTATAATGCTATATAAATATTATGTATTATCACTGGATGACAGAATCAAAATTCAAAATCATCTAAATGATCAAAGACTTAATAAGCATTTATTAAGTACCATCTTTGTGAGAGGCACTATGCTAAGTGCTGGCTATGTAAAGAAAAATTTAAAACAGTTCCTGCCTTCAAGGAGTTTATTATCTCTTGGAGGAGACAACATGCACAAATATCAACATTCTAGGATTGTGCTGGTAAATATTTAACAACTGATTCCCCACAGAAAATACAGGCATATTTTAAAGTTTAATATATATTATTAACTTTTCCCTTAAGTTTCTTAATTCTAAACAAAGCAATAAATGAATTCTCCTTTTGCTATTTCAAAGAGGGAAATAGAAACACCAAAAATTTAATAATAGGCTTAGTAATTTTGAACGATTTCAGAAAACTTCTATAGAATGTGTGTATATACATATAGGCAGTGGGGATACTTGACCCAATTCCCACATGCACTGGGAAGTAAGTTCAGTTAGCATTTATTTAGTGCCTCCTAAGTACCAGACATTATCCTAAACCCTAGGGATACAAAGAAAAATAAAGGACAGTGAAAACTTTCAAGGAGCTCACAAGACTATAGGGAGGCAACATGCAAACAACTATGTTCAAACAAACTATAGACAAGATAGATTGGAAATAATCTCAGAGAGAAGACATTAAGACTAAGGAAGAATTAGGTCAGTTCAGAAGATCAGGCAGAAATATTTGTAACTTTTTTTCTTATATCTTCACAATAAATATCCCTTTGTAAAAGTTAAAATTAATACTAATTGGTTCAATTAAATTGAGGTATTAGCCACTGGTGTTTAGGTAAGGTGGGGAAAACACAAAAATAGGGGATTTAAGCCAATAGCATTTGAGAATATATAGCTCTGTCTCTTCAGGGATAGTCCCTGGAGCCTGATGGGAAGGTAGAATAGTCTTTGCTCTTAGAGAGTGAGTCTGGAATCTAGCTACACATTGATTATTCTGTTTTAATTAAATATTTTTTCCTTTTCATTTGTCATTTTTCATGATCTGTAAAGTGCTGTATTGATGAGGACTCTTGTTGGGTTTTTTTGAATGGATGATAGCCTAAACAGTACTCTGAACCTGGGTAGCCACAAAAAGAACACTATATAAAAGGGAGAAAACCTTTTTAACAATTAGAGTAGTGCACAATTAAATAGACTACTTCAGGGAGCAGTAGCTTGCTTTTCACTAGACAGATAACTAACTAGAAAGTTAGATAACCTGCTGAAGTATTCTATTCAATCCTGGAAGCCATATTTAGGAGGGACTTTGGCATACCATATGGAAACTAGATGGGTGAGAGATCTTCAAATGCATTCTATGTGCCCTTTTCCAAGTAAAAAGAAAGCAATATCCCAAACTATTGGATAGGCTCAAATTGTATGGCAACTCTTTTTTCTGTTCTTATTCTTAGATTAGTGAACTTTGTTAGGGTAAAAAGAAATCAAGAAATATTATTGATCTCATTTACTACAAATTCTTGGTACTCAGCCATTCTGCCCTACTACCATCAATGCCCTATCTTATTTCCCATAGTCACTGCTCTGAATTTTTTCTTCCTTTTTAAAACTCAGGTATATTCACATCTGTTTCCTAGCAAATGAGCATAGTGTCTACTTTGTGGACAAGATATAGGCCCATTAAGCAAAAATCTCTTAGTTCTGTTCCTCCTTTACTCACTTTTTTTCTATCACTATCATCCACTTCCTTTGGTTAAGAAGAGGAATATCATTTCTAATAATCATAAAATAATAATTTTCTTTGTAATTTTGATTCTATTCTTTCATACCCAGAAGCAGCTTGTGGTACAGTGGATAGTGTGCTGAGCCTAGAGTCAGGAAGACAGTTTAAATTCAGATTCAGATACTTAGTAGTTAACCTCTGTCACAGTTTCCTCTGATGAGGATAATAATAGTATCCACCTTAATAAATTGTGATGATTCAGTGAGATATTTATAAAAGCACTTAGCACAATGTGTGGCACATAGTATGTGTTTTATAAATGCTTATTTCCTCTCTTAAATTCCAAACTCATGTCCAGGAGCTTGCTTCACTGTCATCCCTCTACCTGATGAATCCTCACCTCTTGTTCCTTCCAAACCAACTATAAAAGGCTCAGATATAAACCATCTGTTTTTTTTAAAGTTTTCTTTGAAATTGGTAACTGAGTGGATGCCCATCAGTTGGAGAATGGCTGAGTGAGTTATGGTCTATGAATGTTATGGAATATTATTGTTGTATAAGAAACGACTAACAGGTTGATTTGATTTCAGAGAGGCCTGAAGAGAACTTACATGAACTGATACTTAGTTAACTAAGCAGAACCAGGAGATCATTGTACAATGCCACAAGAAGACTATATAATGACCAATTCTGATAGATATGGTTCTCTTCAACAATGAGATGATTTAGGCCAGTTCCAATGATCTTGTGATGAAGAGAGCCATCCAGAGAGAGGACAGTGGGAACTGAGTGTGGCTCACAACATACATTTTCACTTTTTGTTGTTTGCTTGCATTTTGTTTTCTTTCCTCTTTTTTTTCTTTTTCATCTGATTTTTCTTATACAACATGATATTTATGGAAATATGTATAGAAGAATTGCACATGTTTAACATATATTGGATTATTTGCTGTCTGGAGGAAGGGATGAGGCAAGGGAGGGAAAAAATTTGTAACACAAAGTTTTAAAAGGGTGAATACTAAAAATTATCCATGTATATATTTCTAAAGTAAAAAGTTGTAATTTTAAAAAAGTTCTCTGATCATTTTACTCCTACCATGTAGTTATTTGTCTTATCTTCCCTCCCCTATCTTGAAAAAGTTATATACATATGACACTTCCCACTTCATGATTGTACTCATTAACCCTTAGCAAGCTGGCATTTGCCCCTACCACTCTACCTAAACTTTTCTTTCCAAGGTCATGGATCTGGATCAATCAATTAATCCATAAGCATTTATCAAGCACCTGCTATATGTCAGGCACTGTTCTGGGTACTAGTGATATAAACACAAAGAATGAAACAATTCCTATTTTCAAGTTTATATCCTCATGAGGGAGACAAAAAGCACATATGTAAATATCGATAGAAACATTGTAAAAAAAAATAAAAGATAGTTTGAGAGGCGGGGCCCTAGCAGTTAGACACATTGGAAAATGTTCATATAGAAGATGGTACTTGAAGAAAGAGAGGGATTCTTTGAGTGAAGTGCCTTCTATGCAAGAGACTGCCTGTGCCTTCCTAATCATCAAATTCAATTACTTTCCTTTTTTTTTCATTCCTCATCCTTTTGGCATTGCTTTTGACATTGTTGGTCACTCCTTCTTACTGAATGTTCCTTGGCTTCAAAGAAAGCTCCTGGTACTTTTCCTGTCTCTTTTAATTTCATTTCACAAAAATTTATTAAGTGCATATTATGTGCCAAGTACTGTGCTAGGTCCTGAAGATAGAAAGACAAAAATAAAAATGGTCTTGTCTTCAAGGAGTTTAGGTTTGAGGTTTAACATGTACACAGAAAATTAGGTAAAAATAAATATAAAGTAGTTGGGGAGGGAGGCATAGAGAGGGAAGGAAAAGACAGACAAAAGCAGAGACAGAGATAGAGCTGGGAGTGGGAGAATTGTGGGGGAGAGAAAAATTGGGAAAAGGAGAGGGAGAGAGAAAGAGACAGAGAGACAAAGACAGTGAGACAGAGACAGACAGAGACAGAGGGGTGGAAAAAAGAGAGGAAAGAGGAAGGAGGAGAGAGGACAAATAAAGAGAGAGAGGGAGACAGAGGAGAGAGACAGACAGAGACAGAGAAAGAGAGAGAGAGAGAGAGAGAGAGACAGAGACAGAGACAGAGACAGAAAGAGAGATAGAGACAGAGAGACAAAGACATAGAGAGACAGAGACAGAGACAGAGAGACAGAGACAGACAGAGACAGAGGGATGGAAAAAAGAGAGGAAAGAGGAAGGAGGAGAGAGGACAAATAAAGAGAGAGAGGGAGACAGAGGAGAGAGACAGACAGAGACAGACAGAGAGAGCACACATTAACAATGGAAGGGATGGGGAGAAGTCTCATAAGGTAGTACTTGAGCTGAGAGCCAAAGAGCACCATCCTCCAGGAAGCAGAGAGATGAGGAAACAAAGCCTTTCTGGCCCGGGACACAGCCTGTGTAAATAAAGGCACTGTCTCTTCATTTTTCCCTGACGGCTTACTCTGGGGAACACCCAAGGGGACGTCTTTGGCCCTCTTCCTTTGTCTCCGCTTTTCCTTTTTGTATTCCCAGAGCTTCAACCGCCATCTCCACGCCAGTGACTCCCGCCTGCCTGATCTCAGGCAGCCCCAAAACCTACTACCGGGCAGCAGCATCTCCACTGGAGTGCCCCCTGGCACCACAAACCCTGACCGCCTCCAACCAAGCTTTCTTTCCCCACTCACGCCGCTCTCCCTCTGACTTCTCTGGAAGCGGCTTCTTGCCCCGTCCTTCCCCTGTTCACCCATGCTTAAAATGTTGTGGTCATCTTTGACCCTTCCCTTGCCTTAACCTTTCATGTCTAATCCGTGAAGTCTTGTGGGTCCCATCCCCCCTTCGTGTTTTCTTTCTATCAGGGGACTGACCATGTGATGAAATGACCAGAGGTCCTCAAACTATTTAAATAGGGGCCGGTTCACTGTCCCTCAGACTGTGGGAGGGCCGGACTGTGGTCTCCGCCCCTCGGCCCATTTGCCATAACCCAGAGGGCCGCATTAACGTCCTCAGTGGCCGCATCTGGCCCATGGCCCATAGTTTGAGAACCCTGTTAGACCGACAGGACTGCGGCCATTCTCTGGCTGTTCATTTGAGGGCCACGCACCTGGCCGAGGTGACACAGCACCTTGTGATTGGTTCTCATGTCTCCAGGGCGTTGGGTCAAAGGTAACTGGCAGCTGAGTCAGGGACACCCTGGGTTGTGTATAAGACACGTGGGAAGGACTGGCCCAATCTGCGGCCTGCCATTAGGACTCTCTCCTGGAACAGCAGCCGAGAGGAGGCTTTTCTGTCCCGTCTGCCGCAGGAAGGGCGTCTTACTTCAGAAAAGCCCGGATGATGACGATCGGTCTGTGCCGGCCCATGCGAATCTGAGACCCCACAGCCCCGTGCTCTTTTCCCTGACAAGGGTCAGCAGCCTCAGGAAGCTGGCGTTTCCATTCCCGGGAACTACTACAAGTTCCCGCGGCAAGTGCTAGCCGCTCTGGGGGCCTTCCACAGCCACAGCTTCTTAGGAACCATGACCGCCCCTCAGGCCGGACTACGGGGAGCGGTGTCCTGGCTGGAGAGCCGGCCGTTGTGAGCGCAGGCCTGCAGTGAGAAGTGAAGCAGCATTCATTCCACCATCCCCCAGCGCCGGCTCTGTCCTGGAGGGGACGTGAAGGCCACACGCTCAGCTGGGATTTGCGTCTTGAGCAGTTCCTGTGGTAAAGGCGGCACGCGAGATAAGGCGGATTACCTTTTGTGGTGACTTCTATCACCCGCAGTACCACAGGATGCTAGAGTGGAGGATACCCAAGCCTTATCTTAGAGATTTCCCTGGAATGGGGCCAGAAAGCGCAGGAGGCTCAGGAGATGCTCACACCCGCCCTGCAGCCCCTTTCTGATTACTCTGGGGTCTGTAATCCTGGGGCCTCTCCTCTGGGAGAGACAGGGGGAGCCCCACTCCCATTCCACCCACCTAAAATGGATCCCCCTGACTCTTTCTTTGGACAGTTTTCCAGCTCGATTTCCGGCTTCCGGGCTTGGCCTCCTCTAATTCAGCCTCCACAAACTTTCTTTACTGCGTCCCTAAAGTTCAAATTCCTCCACAGCACATTTTAGCTCCTTTCCTAAGTAGAACAAGGGATAGAATGGAAAAAGAAAAGAGAAAGAGGAGGGTAAGGTTGTGTGTCAATATGATTCAAGTTTCTCCATGTTTTGCAGACAGCAGGCCCTTAAAGAGGTGACTGACCTGGAGAAGGACAGATCGGGAGAGGAGGAGCGCTTAAAAGAGGCGGGACCAAGACAGTTTTAGCCCCGCCCCGTTCTTTCCGCGGGGCGGGCGCGAGCTTTTGCCTAATCTTCCTCTCCCGGGGCCAAGCCGGCGCTGGCTGCGGGCAATTCTCGCGAGGTCTCGTGACGTCATCGGAGTGCGCCGGCGGTGGGTCGACGCCTCCTCCTCTTCAGCCTGCGCGGTGCTGTCTCACCGGTGAGCCGGCGGTGAGGAGGAACTACAGGCTGAGTCCCGTCCGGTCCCGCCGTCCGCCATGGAGTACCTTATCGGCATACAGGGGCCCGACTACATCTTGGTGGCCTCGGACCGCGTGGCCGCCAGCAACATCGTCCAGATGAAGGACGGTGAGTGAGGCCGCGCGCAGGCCGGCCGAAGGGGACGGGGCAGGAGGGAGAGGGCCCGGGCGCGCCCCCGCTGCTACGCTCCCGGGGGCGCCGATCCTGCCGCCCCCTCCCCGTGGGCGCCTAGGCCAGAGAGTGGACGCTATCGGTGAGGCTGAAGCCCCGGCCACTTCCGCTCCCGTCGTTCCCCTTGTACCGTGCGAGGGCCGGTGGAAAGTCCCTCTGAGGTGGAAGTCAGAAGACGTGGATTCGAATCCTGGCCCCGACACTTTGTGTCCTTTTCCCCCTAGGTCTCCTAGTCTGTAAAATGGGCACTGAACTCCCTTCCAGACCCGAACCTACACGCTTTGCTCAAGTCCCATTTATGTTGCAAGACGCAGCTCTTTGTTACTGAGTCTTGGATGTTGGGAAGGGCGGCGAATCCAATAGAATTACTATTATTAATAAAATAAAAACCCGTTTCTGGGGCGTTTTCTTCTCTGGCCTGTGCAGTACTCCCAATTTTGTATTTGAAGTGTCAGCATCACAAAAGGGCAATGACAGCCCAAATCACCGCGATCTTGTGGGAAAGTACCGGCTTTGGAACCTAGGTTCCCTAACATCCGGCCCGAAATTCTTTACAGTCGGCCGGTACTTATTATTGCTGTTATTGCATATATTTTACATGTGTTATTTACAAGTACTGTGCTATGGGAATGCAAAAGGGACAATTCTCTCTCCCTTCCCCGCTCCTCCATCACCCTATTATCACTTTAAAAACAGCTGAGCAAGGGGATTGGGGCAGAACCTATGATTTCAGTGGTACAGGAACCCCTGGGTGAACAAACCCCTTCTTCCAATGCAGGAGGATGCCTTTTTTTTTTTTTTTTTTTTTTTGGCAACTTGCCTATAGCTCCAAGAGTCGCTCAGGCACTTTGTGTGGGAGATAGGAGTTAAACTCCAGACTCCTTGGGTCCAAGTCTCACTCTGCCCACAACAGCCTTGATAGGTTTGCTCTACTTACTTGTTTTTGCCTTCCCATAAGGCATATTAAAGTTTCTCATCATATCTGTTTCACTGTGGCCTTTAAACAATGAAGGCCGCCAAGTGAGTGGGTTATATCCAGACTTATTTTTTTAAGTGATTTATTTTAGATACATTATCATTTAAAGGATGATTTTAAATGGCAAGGGATGCTGCATTCAGAAGAATAGATTTAAGGTCTAGAAGGACTCTGAGCGGTTTTAACACATAACATAACTAAGCCCCAAGGAAGTGAAGGAGCTGCTCCAGGCCATGCTGCTGGTAAGGGCAAGGCTGAGCTTTGTTTGACCGCAGTGCCTCTAACTCCAGACCCAGCACTTTTGTGAAGAATGAGTAAATGATCTTAAGTTTCTTGAAGCCCTGTAAGACCGCTTTTCTTTTTCATCACACAGGAAGTTGGAATAAGATCTCTAGGGCTTTTTAGGAACATGTTATTTAATGAAGTAGGGCTGGTGTACTAATGGATATTTTCTTAAATATCTGTAAAATTATGAAAATGAAAATGCTTCCTACTTTGGGAAACTTTTCTCTTGGAGAATATATTCCCCTCTATCCCCCAGAGATATCACTGTCTTAAATCTTTGTACTGTAGAAACAAGTCCTTTGTGTCAAACACATGATTTGAGAATGAAATAAGATATTAGGATTATAGATTTAGAGCTAGAAGGGATTTCAGAGGCCGTCTAATCCAATTCCCTTCCATTTTATAGATGATATTGAGATCTAGAAGTGTTAAATAGCCTGCCTGAAGTACCTGTTGTTGGTTTTCTTACCTTAGAACGATAGAAGCTTTTTGAGAAAAATTATATTCTTAAACCGGACCCAAAACTTTAGGAGAGCTCATATGCACAATATCCACTAGTGTTTTGCACACAGCTAGTACTCAATATTATAATTGTGATAACTAAAAGGGAAAAGACATTAATATGTCACATTTTACTTTTTTCACTATCCTTTCACCCAAGTAAAGACAAAAAAGGAGAAAGCCCACAATAGTTCACTTGCTTCTCTCTCCCCCTACCACCTTAAGTTCCAATCTGGTCTTTACCTTTTAAGAGGGATGCTGATAAGGAGAGGGAACAGACTGGGATAGTGAGTGATGTAAAAGCTAGGTGATCTGAGGAACTGGAAAAAGAAAAGTTTAGGGATGGCATGACATGTCTTCAAAAATCAAAAGGCTTGTGTATGTTAAAAAATGAATTTTTAATACTTATTGATTTCTCCAAAATAGAGCAAGGCTGCCTCAGAAAGTAGTTACATTGGAAGTATTCAAGCAGAAACTACTTGTGGATATTTGAGATAAGATTCCTGTAGTGAGTAAGAGTTTGGATTAGAAGATTCTTAATATCCTTTGATTCTGTAACTTTTTTGTTAAAATCATAGTAAGGAATCAGGTGGAAGTCAACAGGTGTCATAATTGGAGAATGTGTGTGGAGAGAAGAATGCTTATAAAAACTTTCAAGAACTTAACCAACTAGCAACTTTCTTCCTTTAAGGAAGCAAGGCTTCAATTTCGATGAACTGATAGAGTATTTACTTGAGGGGAAAGCATTTTGGAAAAGGTAAAATGTGCTATGTTAATGTAAGATATAACATCCCCTTCTTGTTCTGTCACAATAATGGTATTGATTTAGTACCAGCTATGCTTGTTGGAGGAAAGATTTTGGGCTAGATCTTAAAGAATATGTAGGGAAAAAAAAATACTCATAGCCTTCCTCCATTTTTCCCCTACTATTTTTCCAGTCCTGAATTTGTAAGAATATGAACTTTGAGGCCTTGTATGTTTTCCCAACTAGAGTATTTTATATTGCTTTTTTTGTCATTTGAAAAATGGAGCCTAGGGTTTGCTTTTACTTGCCACCTTAGTTTGGTCCAGCTATTCCTTTAGGTGTCAGTATCATCTGCTATATTGCCAGCTTGTTTTCAATGTATAATTAACAAAAGATGACTGATTTCCTAAAGTGAAGGAAGCTTAAAGATTGCTTGTTTGAGGTCCTGTACCATGCTTTTATTACCTTAACATATTATGTATACTATAATACTATCTTTCATCTATTGACTAGTCTCTGGAAATGCTTTAAATTGCCCTGATTATTGCAGCCCTAGTTGCTTTTTTTTTTTTAATTTTCTGAATTCCTATATAACTGAGAACCTGCATATACTCTGCACTGTGTTGTAATAACATAAGTGCCTTAGATTATATATATAGCAGTTTGTAACCATTTATATATGTTGGGAAAGTCACTTGTAAATCTTTGATTCTATGATCCTTTAAGAGATAAGGTGTAATAAACAAAGAGCTGGCCTCAGATTTAGGAAGGCATAGCAGGATTCAAGCCTCTGACATATCTCTTGGTATTTCAGGCAACTCTTTAAGACAAGTATAGTTTCAGAGCGGTTCCTGATGATCTACATGACTTTGGAGAGGCAGTTGTCTCACGGATAATTCTCTGTACCAATGTCTTCCTCTTCCCTCTGTCCCTCCTTTACTAGCTCTATTTTATATATTTCAAGGTGAGGCCCCAGTGAAGTTATTTGCCCAAGGACACATAACTAGGTGAGGTAGTCTGAACTAGCATCTATTGCAGCCTATATATAGGCTATATATAGTCTATATGCAGGCTGAATATAGTCTGTTGAGATATATAAGTCATGGAAGGGTTTTTGTGTCTCCATTGTCCCATATATAGTTCTGGGCACACTGTAGGTGCCTGACAAATAACTTTTTACTTGTTTTAAGTTAGTTTCACAAATTGTTTAAGTTAGTTTCACAATGAAAAATAGCATTCATGGAACTCTTAACTTTTTTTTTAATAAATGTTATAACAAAAAATGTTAAACTTTCTTGCAAGTTGACATCTCCTTCAGCCTATGTAACAAATATAGTTGAGGTCTTCCTTTCTTTTCATTTCATACAGATAAGATCTTGAAGCCATATATTTAGTAATTTTACGTTTATGTCTTGTGTGTTTCCCTCTAGCCCTACCTAGCCATATTAAATGGCAGTTTCAACTCTCAAATTTTAAAAACTGTTCAAACACCAGCATTATGCTCTCTAAATCCTATTAAAGGATTGGAACATTTCAGAAGCTTTCAAACATGAAACATGTCTTCCAGGGAAGATTATTCAGCAGTATTTGAAAAATTGAAAGTGAAAGTGAGAGTTGGATAGGGAGATTATGTTTTACTGAAGCCCCAGCTTGAACATGAGTTATGTTCCTTAAGCACTAATGGCTGCATAAATGTTGATTTCTCTCTAATCTGAACAAGAATCTGGCATATCCAGATAAGATTCGAATATTTGAAAAAAAATTTTTTTGAAAGTAGTTATATAATTAACATTAAGTTTCTCTTTTGTCTGTGCTTTGAGGGTGATACTAGTTAACAGTTTTTATACTGATTTGTATTTTCAGTTGATTTCTCTATAAATTTCCATTATTAGTTACTTTTTTACCTTTTTAAAGGCCATTTTCTTTTGATGTATTCTTTATTTAATTGTGATAACACCATTCTCTCTGTATCTTCAGATTTTGTCCCTTTCTTATCTCCTCAAAACTAAAACTTAATTTGGTCTCTTGAAGAAATTTTCAAGGCCTTGGTTATCATGAGACAAAGGATTGTTTTCACACTTTTGGCCTGATTCCTACGCTTCCTTCAATGATTGAGTCCTGAATATATAAAAGTACTTCAGATTCAATTTGGTGCAATCTGGAATTCTGTGTAATTTCCTGTGGTAAATGATATTAATGAAGTGTGCTTATTCCTGATGGTGTGCCATGAAGGATGATGAGAGTGCTGCCTGACATTGTAGAATATTATCTATTTTTAAAAACCTGTTTTTGCTTAATTTTGCATTTATTAGACTTGTACATGATTTGTGATGATGACTATATATTTTCTGAACAGATCATGACAAGATGTTTAAGATGAGTGAGAAGATCTTACTTCTGTGTGTTGGAGAGGCTGGAGACACTGTGCAGTTTGCTGAATACATTCAGAAAAATGTACAGCTCTACAAGATGCGCAATGGTAGGTAATCCTCAGGGTCAGAAGTCTGTGCCCTAGCTTTTCCTATTCAAGAGTGAGGAAGTTGAGTCTTGGGTGGAGGTTAAAGGTGAAGGCTGGGCTGGTTCGCTTGAATTTTTTTGGGGGGGGGTACATAAAAGTTTTTTATTTATTTATTTTACATTTTTAAAAATTAATTTTATAATTATAACATTTTTTGACAGTACATATGCATGGGTAATTTTTTTTACAACATTATCCCTTGTACTCACTTCTATTCCGAATTTTCCCTCCTTCTCTCCACCCCCTCCCCTAGACGACAGGCAGTCCCATACATGTTAAATGTGTTATAGTATATCCTAGATATAATATATGTGTACAGAACTGAATTTGTTGTTGCACAGGAAGAATTGGATTCAGAAGGTAAAAATAACCTGGCAAGAAAAACAGTCTACGCTCATTTCCCAGTGTTCCTTCTCTGGGTGTCCATCAATTGGAACTGAATTAGATCTTCTCTTTGTTGAAGATATCTACTTCCATCAGAATATATCCTCATATAGTATTGTTGTTGAAGTGTATAAAGATCTCCTAGTTCTGCTCATTTCACTCAGTATCAGTTGATATAAGTCTCTCCAAGCCTCTCTTGGTCATTTCTTTTTTTTTCTTTTTTTTTGGGGGGGAGGGATAAAATTCATTATTTGGAAAAAAAAAAAACTGTTGGGAAAACTGGAAATTGGTATGGCAGAAATTAGATATGGATCCACACTTAACACCATATACCAAGATAAGATCAAAATGGGTATATGATTTAGGCATAAAGAATGAGATCATAAATAGATTAGAGGAACAGAGAATAGTCTTATCTCTCAGACCTGTGGAGGAGGAAGGAGTTTATGACTAGAGGAGAACTAGAAATCATTATCGATCACAAAATAAAAGATTTTGATTTCATCAAACTAAAAAGTTTCTGTACAAACAATACTAATGCAAACAAGATTAGAAGGGAAGTAACAAATTGGGAAAATATTTTTATAGTTAAAGGTTCTGATAAAGGTCTAATTTCCAAAATATATAGAGAACTGACCCTAATTTATAAGAAATCAAACCAATTGGAGAATTGATAAATGGTCAAAGGATATGAACAGACAATTTTCAGATTATGAAATTGAAACTATTTCCACTCATATGAAAGAGTGTTCCAAATCACTACTGATCAGAGAAATGCAGATTAAGACAACTCTGAGATACCACTACACACCTGTCAGATTGGCTAAGATGACAGGAACAAATAATGATGAATGTTGGAGGGGATGTGGGAAAACTGGGACACTGATACATTGTTGGTGGAGTTGTGAAAGAATCTGGCCATTCTGGAGAGCAATCTGGAACTATGCCCAAAAAGTTATCAAACTGTGCATACCCTTTAATCCAGCATTGCTGCTATTGGGCTTATATCCCAAAGAAATACTGAGGAGGGGAAAGGGACCTGTATGTGCCAAAATGTTTGTGGCAGCTCTTTTCATAGTGGCTAGAAACTGGAAGATGAATGGATATCCATCAATTGGAGAATGGTTGGGTAAATTATGGTATATGAAGGCTATGGAATATTATTGCTCTATAAGAAATGACCAGCAGGATGAATTCAGAAAGGTTTGGAGAGACTTACATGAACTGATGCTGAGTGAAATGAGCAGAACCAGAAGATCACTATACACTTCAACAACAATACTGTATGAGGATGTATTCTGATGGAAATAGATATCTTCAACATAAAGAAGATCCAACTCACTTCCAGTTGATCAATGATGGACAGAAACAACTACACCCAGAGAAGGAACACTGGGAAGTGAATGTAAACTATTAGCACTACTGTCTATCTACCCAGGTTACTTATACCTTCGGAATCCAATACTTAACATGCAACAAGAAAATTGGATTTACACACATATATTGTATCTAGGTTATACTGTAACACATGTAAAATGTATGGGATTGCCTGTCATCTAGGGAAGGGAGTAGAGGGAGGGAGGGGGAAATTTGGAAAAATGAATACAAGGGATAATGTTATATAAAAAAAATTACTCATGCATATATACTGTCAAAAATTTTATAATCGCTCGAATTTTTTATTAGCATCTGATATTTATAAGATTTATAAGATATTTATAAAATTGCATAAGTTTACATTATTTTATTGCTGCTTAATACTGAAGCACTTGCTTGATTAAATTGAAATAAGAATGGATTTTTAAAAATCAGCTAAAAATAGGGACTTGAGATTCTTTAAAATGTTACACTTCAGTTGAAATTACTTAATTTAACTGTTTATATTGATATATACAGTGTTATGTTTTTTATTTTAATAAAAAGAACAATGGCCATCAAGAAGTTCTGCCCCTTTAACACAGCTAGTCTGTCTCTCTTACTTAAGACTCTAGGAAACCAGGCCTCATAGTCAGGGTATGAATAATCAGTGATAAGATGAAACCCCTTTCAGGCCTAAAAAATGATGAGATTAGATCCAACAAACACAACAAGGTGATATGAGGCCAGAATCTAACAGACTCCTTGACTTGATATGTTTAGTAATTTTTAATGCTGTTTTGTGAAGTTAGTTAAATTTTATGTAAGAAAGAAAATTACAGAGTCTGCATATAACAAAATTTGCAGTTCAAAATTATGTAAGACAGATAAAATTGATAGAAAAATGACGAACTCAGAGGCACTGATGTTTTCAAGGCCAGCTTTCAAACTGGGCATTGTATGTAGTAGGGAAAACTTTTCTGGACCATGAATGATTCACAGAATAACAGCATTGTCAAGATAAGAATTGGAAAGGAATTTAATTTATATATAAAAACATCTGTTAATTCTTTATTTAAAAAAAAAGTATTTATTCAGTAAGATGCAGTAAAATAACTTTCTGAGCCATAGGGGTTAATATACATAAAGCTCATATGCTCAGGTGAATTGAAGAATGATTTTTTTGTTTATTGCAGTGCTTGGCACAAATTAGGCATTTAATAAATGCTTGTTCAATTGGTGGGGGGGAATAATTTTCTTTTTTGTATAGGTGAATAGTATTTGCTACAATATTTTTTCTTTCCTGTCCTAATTACTAGACTTTTAATCTAGTAGCCTCTATTTTTAAGTTATTAGAAAATTATTTTTAAAAATTTCTTTTGTATATTTTAGCATTCTCCAAACAATAGCTTTATATTTAAAATCTTATTTTTTCCAAAAGTAACTCATTTCTAGAGATCTCAATATCCCATTTTCCTTTGATTGATTCTTTCATACTTTTCAAATTGCCTCTTGAAATTTCTTGTTCATCTTATATTAATATGTTTTTCACTCATTTCTTAAGTGAATAAAATTGCACAGTACAGAACACTATTACACTGGTCATTTTAAACTAGTTTGTGGATTTGATGCTCTTACAAATCAATTCATACTATTTTTACTGTGGCTTCAGATTTTACTGTTCTTCTCATTCCCACAAGGGGAAGATGCAAGAAAGTCCACCTCCACCTTACTCCTAGAAAAACAATTCAGAGTCCATGGTACCCTCCCAAGCATGATCAGTAAACTCATCTTGATAAACAAAAGACAAGGCTTCTTTCGTGTTTATCTGATTGGAATGTCTTTGTAGCAATGATAGAAAAGTTCGAGCTGGATGACAGTACAGTTAAATAGATTGATAGTTAGTTGAATATACCAAGAGAGTGTTTAATTATTACTGTAAACCTAGGAGGTTTGTATTTGAGTATTATAGCACTCTGTTCTTGCCTCTTCTCCTTCTTGTTCATCATTTTTATTAGCAATTTGGAAAAAGGAATAGACTTCCTTATCAAATATGAGAGAGAACAAATTGATTAACAAAAGAAAAATCCAAAAAATTTTCAAAAGACTAGAATAATGTATTCCTGTACTTAATAAGAATATATGAAAATCTTGCATTTCAATTTTAAAAATTCAATTGTACAAGTAAAATGGGGGGAGATGCATTGGGATTTTAGTTGACTGACAGTTCACTATAACTGGTACGACTCCTCAAAAAAATGATGCAGTCTTAGACTGTTTAATAGAAATAGAAAAGTATGCAGGAAAGGAAGGTACCACAATATACTATGTTCTGTTAAGATCTTAACAAGAATATTGTATTGTTCTATGCCCTGTTAGAATTTAAGTTAACACAATCATACCTTATTTTATATCTGTCTCCTCTGATGGTTGAATAGGATAGTATTTGCCACTGTTGTAATACTCAAAACCATTTCATTTATGTATATGGAATAGCTAAAGAATGTAATGAAGAGAGCGCTTGAGATATGATAGGATTGCAAGAAAGATTACCACTTTTGTAGGACTGCTATATAGAGAAAGGATTAGATTTTGTGTAGTTTTATCGGATAGTGTACAGAAAGTAGGAAGACCAGGTTTTAGGGAGGCAAATTGTCGTTAGATGTAAGAATTGCATTTCTAATAGAATTGTCCTAACCATACTTTATGATTATGAGAGTGGGTTCCTCATCACAGTGGGTTTTTTGGGTTAATGATCATGTCAGAGATGACATAGAGAAGATTGCTGCTTGGAAGGTTAGATAAAATGACCATTAAAGTCCATTCATAACTTTTTAATATGCTATTCTGTATTTTGAATGTTAAACATGGGAAAGTGTGAAAATTGAGTGAACTTAACCATTTAACTTCAAGGCAAGTCTTATTTTTTATTTATTTATTTATTTTTTTGTCTCTTGCATCAGGTTATGAATTGTCTCCCACAGCAGCAGCTAACTTCACACGTCGAAATCTGGCTGACTACCTCCGGAGTCGGGTAAGAAATACAGAGAGGTAAAGCTGAATATTAGGGGAAGAAAGGGCATTTCTTTACATTTTGCCACTCTCTTGCTAAACATAAAGAGTCGTTTTATATTGCTTCACCTTAATGCAGCTCTTCCTCTTGGGACAAGTTTGGTCTTTCTTTGAATTTGTTCTGTAAAATACAAATTTCCTAGGTGAAATCTGGAAAATACCCCACACAATGCATCTAATTGGCAACTTTAAGCAAAATACACCTTTACTTGAACTTGATTGAGATTTTTTTTTTTTTTTTTGCTTAATTTTTGAATTTTTTTACTAATTTGCTTTGTTTCTATCATATAACTAAAGTCTCTACAGTACTCTACAGTATAGGTGAGCTATCTTTAAACACTATAAATAATCCAAGTTTTCATTCTTTCAGACTTAGAAGCAAGTAGCAATTCCTTTCACCAATGTTGAAATTCTTAGACTAATCTGAATTTTTCTGTGACCTTCACCATCTGAAACTGGCCCTGCTCCAATGAGTTTTAGTCATGTCGTTGGTTTAGTTTGTCTTCCACTTTTCAAAGTATGTGGTTAACTTTTGAACACTTGAAGATTGTGATTGTGTATGACCACCTTATAGAATATTGCTAGAAAAACATGTGATTTGCTATAATGTGTATTTTCCCTCCTTTAAGAGACCATATATAACTGAATCTTTACCATATGACCTTACTTCCCAATGCTTGTTTTTTCATCTGTAAAGTCAAGAAACCTAACTATGGAGGAGTGCTAAAAAGAGAGAGATTGTAATGTTTCCCATTCAATGGCTTTTACAAAAAAAATTTTCCTTAATTTAATGTAGGCAGCATCTAGGGCTTGTCCAAGGTTCTTGGCAAGTCTGAAACAAACTTGAGATATCCACAAGGTCCTCAGCCACAAGTATGAAGCTATAATTTCCCCAGGGGTGGGGATGGGGTGGCTTTCAGTCTGTCCTATCTTTGGCTCTTTTTCGATCTTTTTATCTTTTAATTTTAAAAACCAGGCATTTTCTCCTGTACTTCAGAAGTCTTGGTAATAATGTGTTTTCTTATGTCTAAAACAGATTGTGTGGTTTGGTTTCAATTTCAATATTATGTGCCACATGAACTCGTATTATGCAGCAATTACCTGTTGCAGTTATAAAAACAAATTGGACAGGCGCTTTGTAGGCAAGTCTGAGGAGATGATGTTGCAGCTCTTCAGAGTCATTTATTTTGTTCCTCATAACACATAACACTTCTTTCTGTAATCCTCTTGAGAAATGGAACTTCTCTTTCTCTAAGTGTTTGCTTGAATACCAGGTGAGTTCTATACGTAAATGGAAACTAAAATTTTCAATCATGGGTTACTACATTAGAAAGGGAAATAGGAAAATTAAAAGGAAATATTTTGATTTAACTGAAAAGCCAATAACATTTCCTCTTTCACTTTCATAATTGGAAAATAGTGCAAATTGCAGCCATCCAGAAGTTCTTTGTGATATTTAGCAAAATGCTTACATGTGACTTGTTTTGTAAAATATTTGACTTATCAGGCAAATTCCAAATTCTACCTTTAGGCACAATAAACATTTTATTGTAAATACCCTGGTATTAATAAGTGAATTAAGCGCCTTTTAAAATCGAGATAAGACTGGCTCTGATCATGCAAATGCACTGGATCCATTTAATCTTCTAGCAGTTGAGATGTTTGATGTACTTAGCTGAAGAAAGTCCTTTGTAGACAGTGACATGGAGCTTTAGTATAGGGGTGGGGGAGGGAGAGAAACCAGTGGTATTTATAAGGGATAAATTTTCATTTGGCAACTATCAGCAGAGAGTTTTACAGGTACCAAATCCCTATGTAAATAAATGCATTCTGAATCACTAGTTATTGTAGCTAAATTGATTATATAGTTAATTACTGGCATGAGGGATTTGATGTTTTGAGTCAACTTTTTAACATTTTTATGAAAATTTAAAAGATTTTGACCTCTGGAGGCCCTGTGATGAAGATGGGGTGGTACAGCCTAGTGAATGCTACTAAAATACCAATGTGTGCTTAACTTTAGAAGATTCTCTGAAAAAGAGGGGACTCAGGAGACTGTGAGAAGGCGTGGCCTTGAAAGAGATATTTGATCTAGAGAAAGAGGAAAGATGACATATAAATGTAAGTCAACTCAAAAAAAAAAAAAACCAACCCAACAACAAAAAAGAAAGAGCTAGGGAACCAAAAATAAGATCTTTTGGGTTTGTTTTTAGAAGACAAAATGCAAGTGCTCTTTCCTTTATTTAATAAATTTATAACTGTAATTGTGTTGTTTACATGTTATGAAATTGTTACATAATGATAAATATATGTAATTATTAAACATTTTTATGTACTTTGCTTCTGTGGCAGCAAGTTCCCTCAAAGTGGGGAAGTGAAAGAATTTCAAAGGCTTATTTTCAAATCCTTTAGACATGGATTTGTCTTGGGCTGGAAGCGGACATTGAATTGTGTGGGATAGGTATTAATTATCAATTAATTAATTAATTGAAAGTTTGGCTTGTAGAAGAGAAATTAGGCTTGTCTATAGGACCAATGTTTTGGCACTGTAGAAAGGCAGATGTACCCTCATGGTTAGAGAAAGTTCTTAACAATCAGAAGCATCCAGCAGTGTAATAGAATGGGCTGCCTTGAGAGCTGAGCTCTTCACACACACAAGCTGGTTGGCTGCTCTTTGGGTCTCTTAGAGAGGATTCTTATCCAGATATGGTTAGATTCTTTCCTCTCGGGAGATTTGCTTTTGCCTCTTTTCATTCCCCTATTGATGCTAAATTATCCATCGACAAACACCTGCTGCTCAGCTCTTTAACATGACTGATTTTTTTTTTTTTTTTATTTTATTTTTAGTAAGTAATATACAGAAAGGAAGAAAAGCTCATAAGCATGTTTTGATTTTTCCATTATTGGGGCAGTTGCATAGTATAGTGGGTAGAATGCTGGCCCCGAAGTCAGGAGGACTTGAGTTCAAATGTGACCTCAGACACTTAACGTTCATTAGCTGTGTGACCCTGGGCAAGTCACTTAACCCCAATTGCCTCAGGCCCCCCCAAAATACTTTAAGGTAAATGATTTTTCCATTTTTTTTATGATGATAGTAAATTTCCATTTCTTATTTAAAATGAATGATATGACACATTTAGGGTAGCTCATCTGAATTCCCTCAAGGTATTTCTAAAGAATCTATTTCCTTTTCACACATAAGGAAACTGAAGTATAAATCAACAAAATTCTTGAAGTAAAATAGAATTGTTGACAAAGTTTGAGAGAGTAAACGGTATTTGATGTACATATATCCTATTTAAACTGTCCTATATCCTCTGTTTCCTGTTAGAAGAAGTAATAATAGCAAGTACATCACAGTGCCTTTTTAGAAACCTCGATTGCCAGAGGTATTCTGATTTGTCAAAAAGCCATGTTGTCTGTCTCTAATGTCATAAGTGTAAATGATGACAATGGGGGAAAATTAGGGAAATCTCAACCTCATTTACAAATCTTATGCCAAACCAGTAAATAGTCCTATAATTCTTAGAAAGTTGAAAAATAGTCATGAGATATTCAGGAAAAGGCCACAAATTGTGTCTATTTCGGGGTTAGATTTGCCCTGGTGATATTTATGTGTCATGTGATATCTAGTCCTGAAAGAACCATGTGACTCTTGCCCTAGCTGTTTTTAAGATTAAGGCTCTGGATTGGCCACTGGAGCAGTTGTGCCATCCTCATTGCTTCTGTGGTTTGCACAAAAGATTCATCTGTTGGTTGCCCAAGAGATTGTTTGTTGATTCAATGAAGTCTTGTGACCTTGTGAACAGATGGCACAGGTGAAAGAAACCTTGACTTTACATGTCCTGTCCCCTCACCACCAGCCATTTGTTACATGTGATTAAAAACATCACTAACGAGAGTAATTGAAAATGCTTTTTGGCAAACACAGTTAGCAGGATGTGACATGACGCAGTACTGCCTTCTTCCTCTACGTGCCATCTCCCTTGAGGCCTGATCCTCTGTGCTCACCCCCATCTCCCCCAAGCCCAGGCTTGCCTTCCAGCTCACCTGCTCCAGATGGGCAGCACAGTAGGGAGGACACTGGCAAAGGCAGATGTGTTTATTTACCGGAGACAAAACTCTGTGCTGTTGCAGATGGCAGTGCCTGGGAGCAAATGGCAGCCTTTGACACCACTTCTCCCGCCACCTAGCCAGGGTATCTTGGCTGTCAGAATTAGCTCATTCTCAGTGGCAAAAAGAGGAAAAAACTGGATGTGTTTTCTTAAAAGCCCTGAGTGAGCATGCTTTTTTCTGACCTCCTGACCCTCTACAGCAGTTTCTCCAATTATTTCTCTCTTGGCCTAGTATTAGTTTCCTAAGTTAACATGACTTTCTTAGACCATCTATGCCTCCTATTTCTTTTTTTAATAGGAAGTATTGTGAATAGGAACATCTAGTAGAATTACAGAATCACAAGCTTACATTATAAGTACATGTTAGATAAAAGCTTATTTTGTCAATTTGAAAAGCTCTCTGAAGAACATGTGGGGATCCAGGTCCTTTCCCCATAGGAAACATCTTAGGTTTGGGAACAGCTTATGTTAACCCCACTGGAGATACCACTGATGTTTTTAGTGGCTAATTTTATTATCCAACTATATGGGGACAGATGTGTATTGAATTAGAGATGACTTAATTAATGTGACAGCATTTTGCACTTATACAGTGTTTTTTTCTCCTGGGGAAATGAGATTTTGGACAGTGACCTTTTTAAAATACATATTATTTTTTCTGTCTTTGTAACTTGACCAAGTCCTGTACAGAAGGCTGTTGTTTTGACACAGTAATACAGTGGCTTAAATGACTTATCTTTGAAAGTTGCTGGCTTATCTAGGAGTCTCCCACCCTCCTCCTCTTTCTTTAATGTGATGTTTTTCCCAACCCTTAGTGCTGATAGATAGTTAAGAGTTTGCAGGTGTAAAGTCCTCCCTCCTTCTCTTCCCCATCCCTCTCCAGGGAGTTATATGTGAGAAGGTGTTGCTTTCTCACTCTTAGAGCATGTATGTGCTACCCAGTTGAATGCCTACTGAGAGCAGAGAACCCCTGGTTCCTGATTGAGTAGAATTATCCCACTGGAAGGTTGAAATTATGTTGCCCTATAATGTCACCTTGCTAGTAAAAACCTTCCTATCTTCAAGAGAGAGAAAGAGCTTTTTCTTATTAGCTGATAGCTGACAACTTTACCTCTGCTTCCTACTGAAACCTGTGCCTTTAGAAGAAAAAAAAAGTTGATTTGAGGGTGGTTTATTTTGTTTTGTTTTTTATTTTTTAATAACATGTATGAGGATGGTATGTGTCCTGAAGCACAGAGGGTGTTGGTGTAATCTAATAAGAGAATTATATTGCTTTGCAAATGTTTGTCATTATAAATTGTAGCATGTTTCCATCTTGAGGATAATATACATTTAAATTAGGAGAATGGCAGCTAGTCCAAAAGGAAAGCAAGGAAAGAGTCTTCCTTGTCTGGTCCTTATTTTGCTTTTAGTACTGACCACAATATGACTACCACTCAATCAGCAATCTGTGACTGATTGACACTGTTAACTATATGTTAAGCTAAACATCTTGCATCAATAGACTGAGATGGCTCCAGTATTTACATGAGTATTCATGGCCAGTTAAGCTGTGAAAATGGATTATGTTTAATATATTAAACCAGATCTCTTGGGAAGGATCAGATAGCATGATGCCTATGAGTTTCATGTAGATTATTTTTTTCATTATCCAACTAGAAATTGTCCATTTCTGTCTGCCATGTTGCTTTACATTCATTTGGCACAAGCTGGTGTCATTCAGCAGGTGCACCTGATGTCCTAATCACTTTCCACAGTAATGTCAACTAGATTTTTGGCTCATGTAGATGAGTCAGCATTAAGGTAACATCCTGAGTTCATAGTTATGTATGTTCCTACTTAACATTCATTGTTTGCTAGCCCTTCCTTCTGTTGTACAGTTCTATCACAAAGCATGGGGTCTGGCTGTAAAATTGAGAATTGGCTCATAAGAAGTGTGGATGGGTACATTTTCCTCCTAAGTTAATATTTAATGGACAAAAAAAATCAAAATGGCTCTTTTACAGACATCTCATTTGTTTTTGCCATTGGATACACAGCAATTTTATTTTCATGTCATTTGCTGAGTTTAAATCAGTATTTTTGATTAGCAAGTGAAATTAATGTTGAAAACAAATACTGTGTTAACTAGTTGGTATAATAAGGCAGCTGTGCCCTGTTGTATCTCAAGTCATTAGATTTTTGAAACTCTTCTAATTACCATGTGGTTCCAATTTTAACAAGCGAGTTAAACAAACTCAAGTAATGGCCAGAATTGTAAAATTTTCCAGAAATTTTGAAACTATGGACAGTTGAAGTAACAGTGTAATAATCAGATTGTTCAAGAAATTGGAATATATACAGTCCTTCATTTTAGTGCCATTTATAGGCCTTAGAATGACAGCATTTGAAAGCAGTAGAGGACCTTAGAAATCATCACAATCCTCTCTTTCCAGATACGGAAACTGAGGTGTATAGAGGTCAAGTGACTTGCCAAGGTTCTCATACAGCTAGTACATATTAAGTGTCTGAGCCCATATTTGATTCAGATCTTCCTGACTCCAGGGCTGGTGCTCTATCTACTTAATGCACTGCACCATCTACCTTCAAAGCTCTCCATCCCCTTCTCTTCCCCCTCCTCCCTCCTTCCAGGTAAAATGACTTGCATCAGTGTCAAGGAAATACAGAAAAAACAGGATCACAACATAAAAGAGTAGGATGGGACTTTAGTGATAATCTAATTCAATTATGTTTTACAAATGAGGAACTGTAGACTTAGAAAAGAAAAGAGAATTGCCCAGTGTCACACAAGTGGTAAGACATTCTGGACAATGATGCAGACCTTCTGATTCCTAAATTCTATATCCATTTTTAGATATGAAGTGGGGAAAGGGAAAGGGAAGAAAATCCTAAAACTCATTGAATATGACTAATTGTGATGCAGAGAACTTTGTCTAATTATCTCATTTTTCTGAGTTGCCAATAAGTGCTCACTTGGTACAATGTCCTAGCCTTGCCATTAGGTATATAAAGATGCAGTAAAGCAAAATCCTTATCTCCAAGGAACTTATAATCTAATAGAAAGGGTGAGGTATACAAAACACACATACACACAAGGGGAATACAATTAAGAATATCCTTAAGTTTGTTGGATAGATCATACCACATGAGAGATTCAAAGAGGGGAGGCTAGAAAGGTCAGTGAAGTCTTTCATGTAAGAAGTACTCCTTGAGCCGAGCATTAAAATAAGATTTCTTTTTTATAAGGAAATGAAAGGAATAGAGAAATGGAAAATGTCAACATTCCACATGAGGGGGAGGGAAGGAAAGAGGGAGAGAGAGCATTTAAGACAAGATTTGGGTATATCACAGATTTCGATTTGACAGTATTAGGAGGTATTGATGCATAATGAAGTAAAAAACGAAAGTTGGAGCCAGTTCCAAGCCAGAAATATATGTATATTTTATTCATTAGAGACTGGGCTACCACTAAAGGTTCTTAAGCAAGTATGTAGTCATGTGAGAAGATCTCTGCATTAGGTAGACCATCAGTATAGGAGAGAGAACACTAGAAACCTTTTTAGAATTGTCCAGACAACAGATACAAAACTCTGAACTAGATTGTGGCAGTGGGAGTAGAAGGAAAAAAAATGGATGTGAGCAATGTCATAGAAGATAAAATTAAGAAAAGCATTGCTGACTGAAAGGAAATGGTGACACCAACAACCAAAATGCATACATTAGAGAAGCCAGTTGAGAAGAGGATGAATTTCTTTTGATCATAATGAATTTGAGGTATTGGGAAAACTTGTAGGAGGACTTCAACTAACTCAGTTGTTGATCAACAAGCTTTTATTTTCTTATACTATTATAGTCACTATGCTAAGGGCTGAGGATAGATTCTCTACTCTCAAGGAGCTTACAATCTAATTGCAGAGATAACATGAAAATAAGCTAATCTCAGGAGGACACTAAGATAAAGGAGGACAGGAGGAGGTTCTTGCAGAAGGTGAGACCTGAAGGAAGCCAGGAGTCAGAGTTGGGAGGGAATTATCCTGTGCAAGGAACAGCAAGGAGGTCTATGCCACTGGATCATAGATATGTATGGGATGAAAGAGGTTGTAAGAATGCTGGGAAAGTAAGGGGAATAAGGAGAGGGAAGGAACTTTACTGATATTTCATTTGATCCTCACAAGAGCCCTCGGAAGTAGGTACTGTTAATTCCCATTTTACAGATGAGAAAACTGTAAAGGCCCATTTGTAAAGAGCTTTGAAAGCCAAACAAGATTTTATATTTGCTCCAAGAGGTAATAGAGAGACATATGTTTATTGAATGGGGATAGAAGACCAATGTGACAGCTGACTGAAAGATGGATTAGAATAGGAAAAAACAAGTCAGGGAGCCCAACCAGGAGGCTGAGAGGTACAGTTTTTTCTCCTGCCCATAAATTAATCCCTGCTTCTGTTTGCAGATTGAGAAATGATAGTAATAACAACAATAATAGATTTTATATAGTGCTTTAAGATTTTGCAGTATGCTTTACATGTGCTTATCTCATTCGATCCATAGTATGTTAAAAAATTCATTGGCTTAAAAGACTAAAATCCCATATCTGTCTTCCAGTTGAGATCACTTTGGAGGATTTTAACAGGTCACTGAAAGTATTATATTCCATGAATCCATTTAGTTTGTTCACACGTGTATCCTTGCTAAATGCAATTGGTAAAGTTTTCCCTTCTTTTTGTTAGTAGACATTTAAGTTTTCAAGTTCAGGATATGTGAGGCACACTTATTACCCATAGGTAGTCAGTGTTGTTTGTTTTGTTCTAATATAAATATCTAAGATTAAGCCATGAATTAAAGTGTTGCTTTTTAAAGGTACAAGCATATAGACTCTTAAACCTGAAAGGTAGAAAAGAGATTGTGTAGGAGAAAACTGGGACCCAGAAAAATTAAACAATATGTTCGAGATCATTTAGCTAATTCATGGCACTACTAGGACTAGAGTCCAGGTTTCTTGACTCTTGATCTATATCTTCTTCTACTATATCTCAATGTTACCTTTCTATCCATTTCTAGAATGTGTACTTGAAGCTGATTTAAGGTATTAATTTACTTATCCTAAGGATAGCTCTCAGTTCCATGGATATATAGTTTAAGTTTTATTAAGATTTTCTGTGATCATTGGGCTTTGGTACTTTGAAGCTTATTGCTGGTATTGTTAGAAAAGGAGATTGAAAATAATTTTTCAAGTTTCCTTTTAGAAAGAAAAATTAATCCTAATACTTGAGAAATGTGTATTTTGAAAAGTAGGGGATGGTTATCACCCACTTCCCTTCCTTTCCTCATATATAAACAGAATATTGCTGTTAATGAAAAAAAGAGCTCATTGAAATAGAAGTCTAGGGCAGCTAGATGGCACAGTGAAAAGAAAACTGGCCGTGAAGTCAATACACTTGAGTTCAATTTTGGACTCGGGACATTTACACTCTGTGACTTTGGGCAAGTAGATTAACCTCAAGTGCCTTAAAAAAAACAAACAGAAAAAAATAAATAGAAGTCTAAACCAACATAACTGAGCTGTCTGATGACACAATTGATCTTGTTAATAACTGCTGAGATTTTCTTTATATGGGCACATTAGGAGTAGAGCCAGATCTGTATGTTTCTGTTTTGCAAATAAAATCACAGCTAAGACAAAACTCAGGCTTAATCAGAAACCTTCAAATGGAACTAGGATGGAAATTATTTTTTCCATATAGAAACGGATGAGATTGCAGGCAAACATGGAATACTTTTATTTTTTGTTTCTGTTACATTCAAAAATATCTGGTCTTATATTATAAATTGAGAAAGGACTTTAGAAATTATCGAGAACATCCTGTCCAATAAAGGAAGCCCTTCATGAAGCATTCATGTTTTCATAGTCAATTACCAATTAGTGGCGGGGTTCATAAAGAGTTGGGCACTACTGAAACAACTGAAAGACAAATCAATTAATGAGCATTTATAAAATGCATGTTCTAAGCAACATGCTAGCTGCATGAAATACAGAGACAAAAATTAAACAGCTCTAGCTCCAAAGGAGCTCTGTGCAGGGAAGCAATATGCATACCATCCAAGTATTTATAAAGTAAATACAGGGGAATACAGGGATGTTGAGAGTGACAGGGATAGTATTAGGAGCTGAGAGTAAGAATAGGTAATGGGAAGAGTTAGTAAGAATTGAGAGAGCAATAAAGGTATTGTGGCAGGTGATATTTGAACTGATCATTGAAAAAAGATAGACATAAGTCATCGCAGTAAACCGGGAAAAAAATAAGCAAAGTCATCTCTTCCTAAAATTTCATCCAGGGACAATCCCTGGCGCTGGCACTAAACCCAAGCACAGAAACTAAAGCTGGAGAGGTGAATTAATGAAAGAAAATACTGACCAGGACTTAAAAAAAAAAAAAAAAAAACCATAACTCCAAAGAGCCCCAAAAGAAGGAGCAAGTATCTCTGTAAGAACTGTAAGCTGAGATTCAAAGGAAACAAAAATGAATTTGCACAAGGACCACAAGAAATGAAGCAAAAGGTTGTTGTTGGTGGTAGTGATATTTTATTAATTGAAATAACTCTGTAGGAGAGAATTGAGTGAATAAATAACTTAGAAGAAAGTTGTAAATCTTACTAAGTGATGTACTTCTTGAATATGAAAAAAGACCAAACAGAAATCAAAGATTCCATGAAGCAACTAGAAGTATTATTATAACAAAAGATTGGAAATAGAAAATATAATATGTCTGATATTAAAAATGTGTCAAGGGAAGGTCATTTAAGAATCATTAAATATGTATAGAATAATTGTGCAAATTTAACATATTGGATTGCTTGCCATCTAAGGGAAGGAACACAAGGTTTTACAAGGGTAAATGTTGAAAACTATACATATACTTTGAAAATAAAAAGCTTTAAAAAAAAAAAAAAAGGAATCATTAAACTCCTTTTTAAAAAAATACAATCTTTGTAAAGCCTAAGTCTGTATTTTTAAAAATCAGATGAAAACTGCCCCATCTGTTAGAATCAAGGGGCAAAATGAAGATAGAAAGAATCCACCAATTTCTGGGAGCTCACAAAATAAAAGTCTCAGGGATGTTATTGTTGAAATCTAGAGCTTTGCTACATCATAGAAAAAGTACTGCAAAGATTAAAAAGGGGCAGGCAGTTCAAGTATCTAGTAACCACAGTTAGAATCACACAAGCATAAGGATCCAGAGAACTCTAGAAAGATGGCTTTATTTGAGCAATTAAAAGGAGCTGTATGACGTGGTAGTGTGTGCATTCTAATAAATTCTTAATAATAATATCTAATTATCTTAATAATATCTAATTTTAATAATATCTTAATACCTTATTGAGAGAGCTAAATTAAAAATATATAGAGAGAAACAGGGAGAGAGACAGAGACTGGTTTTCTTTTGAAGGTTTTAAGCGGGGAGAGTAAGGGTAGGGTAAAAGGTAAAACAAAGGGCTGGAATGTGCTGTTTCTCATAACTGAGCTGCATGATAAAAAGTGTGAAAACGTGAAAGAACAAGAGCATCAGATATCAAATAAATCTCACTTTTATCTGAAAGAGACAAAGTTGAATAATACACAGCAGTTTGGTATAGAAATAAAACTCAGCAGATAAACAAGTAGGTTCAGAGAGTGGAGTTAGTTAAGAGAGAGGATGATGCCAGAAAAGCAATAATGCAAGACAAACCAACTTCTGGATTTTTAGGGAGGAGTAGAAGAGAAAAAATCAAAAGGAGGTATCTTGTCAACTGGGGATAGGCTAAACAAATTGTGACATATGAATGTCATGGAACCAATACATCATTATACTGTAAGACATGATTGAATAGATGGTTTTAGAAACCTGAGCAGATTTGCATAAACTGATAAAATGAAACAAGCAGAACCAGAATAACAATTTACACAAAGAAAATTGTAAAGAAAACAACTTGACCCCGTCTCCAGAGGAGATTAAAGCCTGTTATTTCCTGACAAAGAGGTGGTGAACTGAAGGTCCTCAACTGTATATCAAGTCACTGCCAAATTAATATCATGTGTCTACATCCTTAATACTCATATCATCATTATTTTAGTTCAGGCCTTTATTAGCTCCAACCTAGACTATTGCAGTAGACTCCAGGTTGGGTTTCCTAGCTCCAAGCCATCCTCCACAAGGCCCTCACAGGGATTCTTCTAAAAAACAGTGGATGGTTTAATTGAGCTAGTTAGTAAGCCTCCAGTACAAATAGAAGCTTGTATCTTTGCTCTTTTGCTCTTCCCACCTTCCCAGTCTTCTTTTCCCCACACTGCTGCCTATGCACTCTAGTAATACTACCTTCCTTGGTGATGAAAACTCCCAGTGCTCCCATCTGTTTACAGCCTTTATATTGGCTGGCCTCTATCCATGAAATATATTCTTTCACCCCCTCTACCTCTTAGAGTCTCTGGTTTCCTTCAGGACCCAACTCGGGCATTATCTTCTACTTTCATTGTCCCTCTAGCTGCTGGTCTATGTTCTTATAGCCTTTAAAACTCTGTATGTATTATGTAGACACTAAATGTTTTTTTGACTGATTGAGAAAAGACTATGACTGGATCAAGTGAAGGTTTTTTGAGAATCAGTTGAGGACTACCTGCCATCCAGGGGAGGAGGGATGGGGGGAAGGAGGGGTAAATTTGGAACAGAAGGTTTTGCAAGGGTCAGTGTTGAAAAAATTTCCCATGCATATGTTTTGTAAATAAAAAGCTATGAAAATTAAAAAGAGAGAGAATCAGTTGAACTTGGTGTTTCTCACATTGGAAGAGGAGTCAATAGCGAAGAAGAGATTGAAAATTAGAAGAACAAAAGTAAAAAAAAAAAAAACACGGATATAGGAAGTATAGACTTTGGTGAGAAGAAAGATTACCTTTTCATATGAATAAAAAAGGATGGGGGGAACACTGCACTTCAGAGGGTCTTCATATATAGAGTAAGGGAGAAGAGGTAACTCATTATAAATGGATTCTTATTTTCTCAGTAAATTATTAGTGGAGTTTCTCTGTTGAGAGGATGTAGGGGAGAAATATTGTAAATGGAATGAAGGGATTAAAGAGGAGTAAAAGGATTGCCTTGGTATAGCATGGGCCCAGTTTTATGGTGCTCATACTGTTGCTTGACTTCCTCCATCACCATTTGGATACACGTGATAGGAACAGAGGAGGTGTTAAGAGGAATCCACAGTTGGCAAGACATGAATGGCAGAAAGATGATGGAGCAAAGTGTTGTAGAGGGTGGTATATGTCATTAAACCTATGGTCAAGACTAGCAGAGAGGAAATTAGCTAAAATAGAAGTGATGGCTTAGGAAAATGCTGAAAGAGAAAGACATTAAAAGTCCTACTGAAAATGAATAAATTTAAGAGGAGTGAGGCATAGAAGAGATGAAATATTAGGAAGTTATGGTCATCTAACTTTTGCAGAGGAGCTCATTACATCAACAAAACTATTCATTCTTTTTTTAAATAGCTCTTAGTGTTAGTAAATTTTTTATTATGCCAAAATCTATTTCTGTTTTTATTTCTGTCCTTTAGACCTCATCTTGCCCCTTTGATACACAGAACAGTGTGAATCTCCTTTATAGAGTATGAGACAGAAAGGATTTTATAGAGACCATCTACTCTAACCCCTTTAGGGTTTTTTAAGTAACTCAAGTATCTTCATTTTTTACATATTTCCATATGAGTCATGCTAAGAGAGAAAAATCAAAACAAAAGAGGAAAAAAGAAAAACAAAGGTGAAAGTAGTATGCATTAATCCACATTCGGTCTCCATGATTTTCTCTGGATGTGGATGATGTTTTCCCTCAAAAGTTTATTTGAATTGCTGAGAAAAAAACAAGTGTATCTTAGTTGATCATCACACAGTCTTTTCAGGTTTTTCTAAAATCAGACTGTTCATCATTTTTTATATAACAATAATATTCCATTACTTTCATATGCCATAACTTATTCAGCCATTCCCCAATTCATAGACATCCATTCATTTTCCAATTCTTTGCCACTACAAAAAAGTTGCTGCAAACATTTCTGCACATTTGGGTTCTTTTCCCTCTTTTATGGTTTCTTTGTAACCCCTTCTAAAAAAAATCCTGGGGGGCAGCTAGGTGGCACAGTGGATAGAGCACCAGCCTTGAATTCAGGAGGACTGGAGTTCAAATCTGGTCTCAGACACTTAACACTTCCTAGCTGTGTGACCCTAGGCAAGTCACTTAACCCCAGCCGGGGGGGAGGGGGGGAATCTTGCAAAAGGTAGTATGTTATACCTAAAGTGCTTCCAAACTTTTCATAAATTTTTTTTTCTGCTATAACACCCTCCAACTCTTAAAATATCTGAAGATATCTATTGGCCATTCATTCAGCAAATATTTATTAAGTCTATTTATTTAATTATTTATAAGTGCCAATCTAAACAATGGAGAAAATAGGAAGATAAATACAATGTAGTCCCTGTCATTAAGGAACTTAAAATTTAGTGGAAGAGATAAGGCATACACAAATAACTATAGTATGAAATAGATACATGTACATATGAAATATATGAGTTGGGTACATGAATATTATTTCTAGGCAGGAAGTGAGGTTGAAGGCTTATACAAGGCAAACCACCATTCAGTTACTGTCTATAATTATATGGTTTCCAAACCTTTTATCAATCTGTTTTGCTACCTGGATGCAGTCTAGTTCAAAGCTTCGTAAACTGTGGGTTGTGACCCCATATGGGGTTATGTAACTAAATGATTTATTATTAGTAAATGTTTAATTTGAATGCTTACTTACATATACACCCAGGGTCAGGTAAAAATTTCTCATGACAAAAGTTTTAGAAGCCGTCTAGTTGATAGCCTTATTAAAACATGGTTACTAGAATTGAATATGGAACTGTAGATTTAGACTGTTCCCTCTCCTCCCCAAATTGCTAATGTCCTGGGAATGGAAGCACACAGCTCATGTACTGCTTAGCATATCAGGGTGCTGCCCGTTATTTTGTAGTAAAAAATAGCACAATTTCTGAGGCCCCTCAGTTCAGAGTGGTGTCCTATTCAATTAGAGGTGCAAAGGCTGGCCTGGGTCCAAAGGAAGCCTGTCAATTCCTCTCCTTTTCCGTGTCCACGCTCTGCAGGATGCTTCCTCACGCCCACCTCACTCCCCCTTGCTGTGACTTTGGCTTCCGCCAGATGTCACACCGCTGCTTGTCACCGCCCAGACTCCTGTCGCTGATTTTGTTGTTTCAGTGTATTTATCACAACTGTTCTCTTTAGCTGTAAAATTTATGGAATTTCACGCTCTTCTAATCGCTACAGTGTGTTTCTTTTAAATCAGAGGAAAAAAATACAAGAAGTTCAGTATGCATCAAGAGTTGAGGGGTGGCAAATATTGTCTCTAACAGAATTTACTTGTCTTCCCTTTAGATGTAAAAAGTAGCTATGATTTAGCCTACATGTAAGAGAGGAGTAGGAATCAAGGGGGAATTTTTTTTTTTTTTTCTAGAATGCCTAAGGAGCACTAAGAAGCAGGTAAAGAATCATGCATATAGTATTCTGGTTAAAGGCAATCTGAGGGAGGCTCAAATGATTTTAGAAAGAGAATTGAGTCCCAGAAAGGAGGAGGGGTTTGTCTGTAGTCACATATCTAGTGAGTGGCACTGTGATCTTCCATTTCCAGTTCCTTTCCCTGTTCTTTCCAGGGGCTTACATGTTTAATGGGCATTTCCCCCCTGCCTTTACGTTCTAACTCTCAGGGAACTTTTATAATTTCAGTAGTGATGTCCAATCAAATATATAATACAAAAGAAAGATCCTAAATCTAATGCTATGAGCTCAGAAAAGTGTTACATTTAAAATAAACATTGCCTTAAGGTGGGAAAGAAGGTAATTTTAAAATTTACTCCAATATATTTTCCTAGCATTTGTTTCCTTATAAATTATGGGGAACATTTGAGAGGATTTTTTAATAATATCTTTTATTTACATTTCATGCTTGAGCAGCAGAATTTTTTATCTCATTTGATCTCAACAATCTTGAGATGGAAAGAATACTTTTGTCCTCATTTTAAGTCTGAGAAACCTGGAATTCAGATCCAGTTTTTTGACTTTAATACTATTTCAGATTCTGAAATTAACTTAGTTGGATCACTGGAACAGTCCCTCTTTCTTCATTTAGTTGCTCAAAAGGACTTGGCTTTAAAATAGACTATATTAATGTTTACAGCAAGCCTGTAACTTGATGTCTTTGACAGTGATATATCTAGAGTATTTGGGAAAATAAAATACTATTAAAAGAAATGAAAAAAAGAAAAGTAGGAAGATAGTACAGACAATAAATATAGATAGCTTTTTAAAGATTTTGACTGTGAGATTGAAGCATACTTTTTTAAAACTTAATTTTTCTTGAGTTCTTTTTGTCTGTTTTCTTTCATAACGTATGCCTAATATGGAAATAGGTTTTGCATGACTACAGATGTATAACCTATATCAAATTGCTTGTCTTCTCAATAAAGAGGGTGGGGAGGGAGAGAAGGAGAAAATTTGGAACTCAAGGTTTTAAGAACAAGTGTTAAAAATTGTGTTTGTATCTAATTGGGGAAAATAAAATACAAAATAAATTTTTACAAAGAAAAAAATGTTCACATGAAATGCTTATAGCAAGCTCTGGATCAGATGTTGGAAGTGATTTAAAAGAAGTCAAAGATACTGTCTCAATCCAGATGACCTTGTCTAAGTGGGAGGCAAGATAACCATTAGAGAATATGGCACCATAGAATTCAATATCGGTTGTGCCATCAACCTATGTATAGGGTGCCAGAGGAGTAGGGAAGACCTGAGCTAAAATGCAGCCTCAGACACTAACTATGGGACCCTGAGCAAATCACTTACCCATGATTTGCCTCAGTTTCCTCATATGTAAAATAGGAATAATAATAGCTCTTAACTCTCAGAGTCATTATGAGATATAAACATTATGACATTTGTGAAGTACTTAGGACAGGGCACAAAGTAGGCACTTAATAAATGCTTGTCTCCTTCCTTTATGAAATGCCATCGAACATCCAGTGATGTCTGTTAATTGCCCAATTTAAAAACTATTTGGTAAAGTTCTCAGTTATAATGACATAAAATGATAGTGCAAAATAAAAATCAATTGTTGCTATTGACGGGATTTGGGAGTGGGTGTCCTTAGAATGAGAGTGGGCTTTATAAATTCCCCATTGGGGCAGGAGATACGTATGGGTATATGCAAATAGTTGACAAACTAGAAATGGAGGTAAATATTTAGGATGTTACACTGTGTTTCTGCCTTCCAGGACATCTGCATACAGCCTGAGCTGATGCTCCTAAGTTTATACTTACCTAATCCACATTAGTGTCAAAAACAAGAGTGATTGATTTGCCATAAGCCTTATTATCTCCCTGAGTTTTCTGTAGAAATGTTTCTGAGAGTGAGCATGTTTATCTTATGGCCTGAGAGATTTAAATACCTTTTGAGCTATTTCTTTAGGTTCTGAATGCCTGGACCTAGCCAAAACAGGAAGTATGTGCTCAATGCAATAATCCTGGAAGAGGTGATATAAGTTCTCCTGAGGCTAAGGAAAAGAATAATAAATATAACAAGGGTCTGGGCTTGTGATATTCAAATGTCCTGGGAGCTCAAAGGAGAAATTCCCTCTCCACTTATATTGCTCTGGCCCTCTCTTTTGGGAATGCCACATGGGTCAGTGAGCTTGCTATGTGGATCACTGAGCAGTTAAGGGACTCACTTATGGTCACACAACTAACATAGGGCTTGATTTGAATCCAGGTCTTTCCAACTCTGAGGTTACTTTTCCATTATTTATATTATACTACCGCTCATAATAATTTCTTAAATGAAAATTAGACAGTTCCTCAATTGTTGATATGGTTTAATTGGTTCCATCAGTCCCTCTTTCCCTATCTTCATTAATAAAATGCTTGTTAACTTCTTGCACTATTAAACATTAACTGTTTATTGCTGAAATGTGTGACACATTCAAGTTTGATGCTAACCCAACATCATTAATACTTATGGGATCACTTGTACCTTCTTACATATGTGGAATATTTTCCAAAACACCCAAGAGTAAAATGTGGGGTCTATTTGTAGAAAATAGAGAGTGATCTTTTAGAGAGATACTGAGTCAAGAACATGAAGGCATATAGGTAGGAAAGCATAACCCTGTCGTCAGTATTTTAAATGCCACCTTTCTAGAGAAGTGAGAGCGTGACTTTATTTGAAATTTTAAAAAGACAGTGTGAGCTAGAGCTCTTCCATGAAGCACTGTCAGAAGAATGTCAGAAACTGCAAGTTGTTTCACAGATGTATCGATTTAATTAGTCTAGATAACACCATTTATTTATGCTTAAGCATCTCACACATACAAAAGTTGGTAATTCAGAGTCACACAATAATTTGTGAGTTATCTTCTGTACCACGTGTGGTGGCTTCTGAATACCAACTTTAGTGAGTGCATGTCAGATGCTTAAGCATAAATAAATTATATTATATAGACCAATTAAGCGATACATCTGTGTAACAATTTACATCTGGAATTCTTTTGACAGAGTTCCATCTAAGATCTTCTGATAGTGGCCTTTTTTAATCTCCTGTATTTGTTGTAAATACGCTTTGATCTAATAAGAAAGGATAGAACAGACAAGATCTCATCAAATGCCTAGCTTCAGCAGTCTGAGCACTTTTTATTTCCAGGTTTGGTTTTAAGTACTTTTTTGCAACTCTGCTGCCATAACATAGATTATTATCCTATAGTATTCCAGCAGTTGGGCCAGTCAACAGAAACAGATAACCTTTTAAATATTAACACATGGGATAAATAAAGGGACCAGACAGTTTTGCCTGATATTTGTCAACAAAAGAAGTAAAGTACTATTCTAATTTTAACTGTATGAGTAGCAAGCTATCTTATGTATACCCATTTTCTAGGCCTGTACTAGGTACAAAACAAAACACAAAGATTATTCAGTTCTCTCTCTTTATCCATCTAAGTCAATTAGCATTTTGTTCTTTGGGAGCACTAAGCTACCAGACTTGATCTGAATATTCTTTGAATTTGGAAAGCATGTTTGCTAACAAAGAGGTCAGAAAAAGAAAGGGTCATTAATCCCATTTTACAGATGAGGAAATCAGCATAGAAATTAAAGGAATTTCCCACCCTGACTCATTTGCTAACAAATTGATTATTGAACCAGATTGAAAACCTAAGAGTCCCTGGATTCTTCTTGTCTTTTGATATATTCTCTGAAAATGTGATAGATCAGCAGTTTCCTTCAGTGTAAGATTCAATAACTTGTCAATTTGTCTTTAATCCTCTGTCAATTTGCTCACACCCTGTGATTGAGGGCTGCTCTCTAGAGTCAATGGCAGCTATTTAATGAATCCACCTGCTTAGATTGGCTGTCTTATCTACTTCAGTTTTGAAAGGAATGCATAATATTTTCATTTGTTCTTTCAACTTGGTTTTCTCTGGCTGCCAAATATTCATATTAATAATTTGGTACTCAAAAAATGTAAAATGCCATTTTTTTATAGGCATATAATCCAATTCCATGAACTTGTATCTTTCTGTGTTCTATGATAGTATGTTAAGGTCTTTCAGAGTAATGTGCATATAATCACATATGTTTTAGAATACACATATAACCATATACATATACTGTTCCCCACTGTGGCAAATGCAAGATGAATGCATGTTGTGCAGAAAAAAATTAAACCATGTAAAATGGGAGGTCACTAGCAAGGACTTTAAAGCATTAGTCAATCTATAAACTTCGTGTGGTAAAATGGCTAGGCTCTTATAGTAGAAATGGGTGGTCTCTTTTAGATGTGAAAAAATGAGGTGAATTTCTCCAAATTTTCCCTGAGACTACAGGGAATCAAGAATGGAAAAGAATACAGATAAAATCCAAGCAGCATTCAAAGTTATTTTTGAAACCTTGGGATCTTTTAAAAAAAAAAAAAAAATAGCATTTCATTTAAGGATATAACTTCTGATTTTCTGACACTTATTTATACTTGAGAACTTCCTCCTTAACTCTTTTCTTCCCTTTCCCCCTACAGAACAAAGTGAATATTAATTGTTAATGCTTTTGGTAAACATTTTTTTCATATAATATGAATAGCTAGGCTACTATGTAATATTTTGGTCCAACTGTCAAGAGTCTTAAATGTTAATATGGAAAGGCATGGCTTAGGCCGGTACATACCCACATTTGTGATTACTACCTGTCTTAGTATTGAGACATGCAGGGCTCATAGTGGAATACAGGCTTCATCTTAGTAGCTGACCATGCCCTCTTGTTTTGTAGCCTTCTCTGAGGTGGGCCTTGAGGCAACAGCAAGATGCCCAAAAATGCACTTGTGTTAGAAGAAAGTAGCTGCTTGTCCCTATCCCCAACTTCCTCATCCTGGGTTCTCTGTTGAAATAGTCTTTGAAGGATGCTTTGTTCAGCTGCTAAGGAACATCTTGTCACTGGAAGGGTTGGGGAAACACCATCGACTTCGAAAAGCAAGTTACTGTTGGTGCTTTTTAAACCAAAACTGTGTGGTGTTATCTTCCACAGACCCCATATCATGTGAACCTCCTGTTGGCTGGCTATGATGAGCATGAAGGACCCGCACTGTACTATATGGACTACCTGGCAGCCCTGGCCAAAGCTCCATTTGCAGCCCATGGTTATGGTGCCTTTTTAACCCTCAGCATCCTAGATCGTTATTATAAACCAAGTAAGTAATAGTGTTTGTTGGATGTAACTGCAAAGCCACATCTGGATGGTTCTCAGCAGTGTCCAGTAGCACACAAAGATGGGTTACCAGGTCTGGACTGATGGTATCTGACTGGCACAGATGAAGCTCATCTGGTATTGGAAGGACTAGCTTGGGGACCAACACTTGTTCCACTGTGTGGAAGTTACTGAAAAATAGAAATGGCCTCAAGGTAAAGAAGAACTTCTGCATGCAGAAGAGTCTGCGTGATGACTTGGGCACTCCTACTCAGAGACAGGCAGGACAAGATAATAAGCCCAGAGAGGCTGTGAAATGTCAACCTTAATGATAGGTTCTCCTCCTAGAAGAGTTCAGTTAATCATATCATGGTGTTCTTCAGAAATCTAAAGGAATCTCTTCCTCTTGCCAGCAAAACTTTCCTTTTTTCACCAGAGAAAAGGATATCCAGAGCTTTTGACTAAATACAACCTTCTCATTTTGGCAAACCTGTATGCTAACAAGCCTTAACATTACTGGTCTTCAGCAGTTGGAATTTGCTTCTCAATTTGTCCCTCTGTGCATCATTGGCACCTGATGGAACTGAACAGGCAGGCAGTTGCCTGAAGAATTCAGTGACCTGGGGAGAGTGGGTGAGATAAAGAGGCATAAAAGTCCTGGTGAACACAGCTGTGGCTTAGGGTTTTTTTTAAACCAGTGTTTGAAGTTGTTTCTGAATGTCCCTTTTCCTCTAGATCAGTATTGACCAGTAGCAGTCTCTTCTTGGAGAAAATTAGTTTTCCAGTTCAGTTTGACAAGCAGTTATTAAACTATTATGAGCAGAACCCTGTGCTAGGAATAGCAGAGTTATATCCATAAGGTGCTGCTTTGTCTAAGTCCTCTAATAACTGGCAACTAAAATGTTAGACAGAGATCCTGATTTGTTTTTGACTCTGGCCTTATAATTCTTTTTTTCATCCCTGGACTATGCATCCCAGCACCTGCATTTAGCCATTTTAAGGAACAGGTGGTTCTGATAGCCTTTGCTTATGAAGACCTTGGCCATTAGCACAGATAATGTTTCTTCAAAATTTTCCTCTTTCCCTCTCCACCCAGCACAATAAAAACAAATTATTTCCATTTGTTTCTGTTTCCACATCCTTTAAGCCCAACCATACCAGTATCACAATCTCCATCTAAGATATTTCTAGCCTTTGCCTTTTGGTAATTCTTTTGTGACTTCTCAGTGATTCTTCCATTCTGCCCACCAAAAACCAACAAGAAAAAACCAAGTCCCCCAAACCCAGTTGCACAACATGTCATCCCAGTTTGCCATCCCCATCGAGAGCCCCTTTTCGTTCTAATGTGTGAGAATCACAGAGATAGCCCACACGTGCCTTCCCCATTGTTATAGTTAATACCCAGCAGGGAAAGTAGCACTGAAACCCAGGCTCTGCTTTTCCCCTTGACTTGCAGCCGGCCCTAGGCAGATGGAGCTGATTTAAATCCGTAATAAAGTCAAGGGGAGAGAGACGGCTGGACTTCTCCAAAGGCAGATCCCTGGCCATGGGAGGCAAAATTCCGTCATGCTTCCCATTCCCTGTAACAAATCGATTTGCAATGGCTTGTGGCAGTGGGAACACTTGGGTCCGGGGCACCCTGGAGTACATATGGAATGTGTTTGCTCTAAGTTGGAAGGAGAGTTTTTCTTCAACTCTTTTCTTTTGGTCGTGTGTGCACTGAGCTGAAAAAGCTGTTTAAATTTAATAAAATGTTTGGGGTAGGAGAGTTAGGCTTTAATTAAAGCAGCCTGTGTGTGCGTGTGCGTAGTAGTGTGTCTGTGTTTTCTCTTTCAGGTATCACACGTGAGGAGGCAGTAGAGCTCCTGAAGAAATGTCTGGAAGAGGTGAGTGGCTCCCATGTGATCTCGAGAAAGGAATGTTTGTCTGCTTGTGTTTGCCAATATTTTTCCTGTTCCTCAGTCGCATTTTTTTCCTGTCCTTGCCAGAAGGCGTAATAAATACCCACTAGCCAGATGTGGAGTGGCTACTGAGGGGAGGGTTTGGGGGGTAGCAACCTTGTTATCTTTGCTAGCATGGTTCACGTCCTCCCCAAAGTAAACGCTTTGACTTAATTGCTTTTCCTCACTGCTGGTTCTTCTAAACTTCACATCCTATTGGTGCAGCCAGCCACGTATGGCACTTTTTAAGCTTCATATCTACTGTGACCCTCAGATTTGACCTCTTTAAAAAACATACATCTGTCAGATGAGTATCAAGTATGTATCAAGTGCTTTACTGATTTTAAAGTGCTCTATCAGTACTAGCTATTAAGTGTGTGTGATTTCTTAAATAATTTTCCTTCAGTATAAAAGATAGATAAAATAAACTCCTTGAGTAGGGAATATGGACAAATCTACATTCAAGGGGCAGCAGAAAGGAACTTGGAGATTTGCTGCAAAGGAAACAGCCAAAGTGGAGATGAATGTTCAGGACATTTAGTCATCAAGTTGGTGAGGGAAAGATTTTTTTTATTGACTCCTGATTCCAAGGTTGCACATAACAGTAAAAATGGAAGGCTGGAAATCTCTCTTTCTGGAGAAAATGACCACTTTCTCAGAGTATATTAGCTTTTATAATTTTCTTTGCTCATGCTCCTCAGAATGAAGGACAGAGCACACTGTGGTCTGTCTCGTAGGAGAGCTGGGTAAGAGGGGGCGTGTACAGCAAATGTTAGTTTATCCTCTCCCAGAAGCCTGTTGTGTTCACTCCATTGCAGCAAGGTCCCCCTCCCCCCCTTGTTTGTAAACCTCCCTACCGGAGCCGCATCTGAGAACAAACTCTCTTTCATAGTTTCCTGATCAAGTCAGCTGAGAGGCTGGGGCAGCTGGGGGGCCCAGAGGTGGCTTTAAGGGAACACTTAGAATCTCCCATGCTACTGAGCCTCTTTGTTTGCCCATGTTCACAAAGACTGTCAATCTCAGCTCTGCACTACCCAATGTGAGGCGAGCCCTTGACCTCAAGCTTTCGGTGGAGAAGATTATAGAGTATGGTCCACAGCCTTAAAGAAGGCTTCTGGGAACAAGTCTTTCTTGGACTGTTTGTCTCATTCTACTGGAGTCGGGAGTTTCAAGTTGTGGAGGCTTGAACAGTACAGATGGCTGCATCCTAAAGAAAGCCTGGGGAAGCTTCCTTATATGAGGAGGGTTATAGAAAAGGAAGAAGTTAGGAAGGACACAGAGGAGCAGAGATTTCCTCCAGCTCTATTCCTCAGTTATCTTCAGCTGGGATAGCACCAAAATCTGCTTTAAAATATGAACACCACAGTCTCCTGTGATTTTCTCACACACAGAAATAAATGTTTGTTAGAAAGCTGAGATGATTTCTACTCACACACTGACCAGAATTGGAGAAAGCAGGGTGGGAGAAGGGTTTTGAAGGGGGAAGGAGCAACTTGTTCTCACTTTGGTTTAAATTAGCTAGTGAGACCTGGAAAGAGCACTGCATTGGCCCCGGCCTGCTTGATCTTTTATTGGGTATTAGTTTAAGACAAGTTTTCTACAAGAGAGGTCTGTGTTCTACAGACTGAGATCAAAGTCCTCATACCCCTTTGAGACCGGACCTCACGCTTTGTGTTCCCAACTGAGTCTCTCAGGCTATGGCACTCTTGAGAGCTAGCTGGAACAAGGGCAGAAGGACCGGGGCTCTGTTGCTTCTCTTGTCTGTTGGGTCAGTCTTCCAGCCACATTCCCTGGCTCCTTCCTATCAGATGGCATGCACACTGCTCAGCCTTCCTAATAGTCATCTTCTTTGTCTCCCCTGCAGCTCCAGAAGCGCTTCATCTTGAACCTGCCCTCCTTCAGTGTCCGGATCATCGACAAAGATGGCATCCATGAGCTGGACACCATCCTCCCTTCCAAGAAGAGCTCCTAACCCATGGCCCCTCCCCAACCTGATCTCACCAGCCAGCTACCTTTTTGTGACTGGCTCCTTGACTATTGTTTTCTATGCTTCTGAAATTAATTGTTCACAAAGTACTAGATAATAAAACTGGATAATGACAAATTGGGCTCTTCTCTTTCAGTTTGACTGGACCCTTCCCTCAGGGAAGATGTGTTCTGTCACTGAACTTTGTGAATGGTACTTTGCCCTTGGGTCTAATTCAGTTAAATTTCTCACTTCCATCTCCTCTTTTGAGTTGTGCTGTCTTAGTCTCTTGGCTTTTAAAAAATTTTTATTTATACCTTTTGTTTTAATATTACATTTCTCAGTATCTCTGTTTGAGTTCCAAATTATTTCCCTCCCTCCCTCCCAACCTCTCACTAGAGAAGGCCAGTATTTGACAAGGGGGGGTGTGTGTGTTTGTGTAACTATACAATACTTAGTTCCATATATCTTTTTTTTTCTCTGGGGGTGGACTTTTGTAGTTCCTTTATGATTGACTTAAAGATTCATTTATCTCACAATAGCTTATTCATTCACATTCACTCTACAACATTGCTGTTACTATATACAACACTGTCTTGGTTCTGTTTGTTTGACTTTTTGTTATTTCATGCAAATATATGCTTTTTATTAAGCAAGGACCTCACTAAGCAAAACTTAGTCTGCCCCACAGTATGTCTTCTATCCTGCCTTTCCCAGCAAAGAATCATTTTTAATGAGATACTTTTCCTGCTCACCTGTTCTCAGAATATTTTTGCTGAAGGGTCCCCAGAACTATGGCCCCCCAGTTGTACATCCTGTTGCTTGAGCATGTGATATCTTTTGATGATCATTAAATTGGCTTGGTATAATGGAGAGCGTGTCCCCATTTGGAGTAAAATGCAGTTAGGTAGATTCAGTAGGGCAGCTCGGTGGTGCAGTGGAGTGCTGGGTCAGAAAGATCATGAGTTCAAATCTGGACTGGTTGGGGCAAGTCACTCAGCCCTATTTGCCTCAGTTCCTCATCTATATGGTAATAATAATAGCACCTCCTTCCAAGGGTAGATGTAAGAGTAAAATGAGGAAATAAGTGCTTTGCAAATTCTAGCAGCTACCACCACTACCACTATGACCCTTATCCTAGTTAAGACTGCCACAATGACATAAGTCAAGTCACTTAAACTACACCTGACATTTCTTAAGTATGGTAGAAGATCCTAAGTGAAACCCAAGTCTGCCTACAAAACGTTTTCTTTTAGAAGATTTTGGATCATCTGTTCTTTGGCCAGCCATCTCAGGAGGGATACCTACAGAGGGATTCTAGGCCCAAGAGTAGGCCTGGGAAGGGGAGAGAGTGGGAGAGCCGGCCTTGCTGGAAGAGCAGCCGTCCAGGTGACCTTAAAAGCTACTACAAGAATCCTCAATGAGATCAGTAGGATCCTAAAGTGGATCTTTGTTCTATTAGAATGGTGGAAACAAAGTATTCATTTTGGATATACTTGCAACCTAAACAAAGGTGTTTGCTTAGACAAACACTGTTTAGTTTGGCAGGCTGAGCTTCTCTAACATTTTGTTCCCAATTGCTTTTGCATAATATTTATTTAAAGGAATGTAGCTCTTCTGTCTAGTAGTTTGGATTTCAACCAGACTGTTAGTACTTTATAATCTCTGTTAAAGAAGAGGAAGTTTGATTTAATGGAGGGAGATCTAGACTTAAGAAGCAAGAGATTTGGGTTCAAATTTCTATTGGGATTCTGCCACGATGTTTACTACCTATATGAAAAATCACCCGAGTTATTTTATTTCTAAAATCATTTAAAAATAGTTGGAGGGAAAGGAACTAGATGTTTTAAAGGTCACAATAACAGGATTAAAGTCCACATCTGACTTCCAAGTCTGATGGTGATGTTCTGTTTTATCTTTCCTTACTACTACACCATGCTGCCTCTTTGGGAATGGAAAGTAGACTCAACAAGTGACTCAATGGAAACTCAGAAGTTATGGGGACTCTACTGTCCCTTTAATATCCTTTGATTCCTTACCAAAAGTTCTGCTCCTGATGGGCTTCCTATTGGCTCCCATCTGCTTACAGGTGATTAATAAACAAAAAACAATTTATCCCTTCCCAGACCTCTGGGTTGGAGGTACATTGGAGTGGGGAGCATCTGTTTAGCCTCAGGGTAGAGAGAGAACACCAGGGCCAGCTGATGAAGAGATACTGGAGGTTTACCAGGAACCAACATCTTGGCACCTTCTGGGAAGAAAGAAGGAAACCCAGAATGTCTGAACTGCCAACACAAAACGGCTCTCTGAAGGACACTGAAAACCTCTCCTGTTTCAAAGGGTAGAGTAAATCTGGTCCCCTCCTTTTCTTGAGCTTGCCTGCTGGTCCTCCACAAAGTCATAACTAAGCTCTTTCATTACAAAAGCAAAATCCATGAAGGAGAATTAGGATGGTTCCCAGACGCCTTCCAAGGCTTGCTGCCTTATATTTAATAGTATGTTGCCATTGATGAGCTTCAAAAAGGCCTCCTTAAAATTTACTGGAGTTTTTTAAGGGTTACATTTTTCCTTGATCCCTTTTTCCCTTCCTGCTGCCCCCCCCAATACTTTTATCTTTATAAAAAAGGGGAGAGGATTTTATTCCAATTAAATCACCTATTTTTAGCCTTACAGAAGACATCATTCTAGTATCTTGAATGTTGAATTGGAAGTCAGAGATCATCTGCCAACCACTCATGACAAAATGGAGATCAGAGGAGAGGAAGTGGCTCTGGGTTGGTATTAGAATGGGGACTAAAACCCCAGTGTCCCAGCTTCCAGATCCAGCTCTTTCCACAGTACATACTGCTGCTTTCTAAAAGCCTGAATTCCCAGTGATTTAAAAGTCATGATGAGCAGTACTAGCTGTCTAAATGCATGAATTTTAATTTGAGGCCACCAGATGTGCAGAAAAGCCGCTAAGTAAACCAGCCATCTACACGTATAAATCACCACCTATTTTTCATTAGAGCCAAACCAAGCAAGTCAGGGGCTGAAAAATAATAAAAATTTTCCCCAGGGAAAAAAAAAAAAGAATCACCAAGAAAAAAAAGAAAATGTCATGACCCTTTTAAAGTCTTTCTGTGTTGTTCCAATATCCACAGTGAGCTGTTGCCTCCGCTCCAGCTAATAATCCTGACCATATGTCTTATTAGCAAAGCCTCAGGCCCAAGGAGTTAACAAGACCCTGTTCTCATTTTTTTGATTTCCTGGCTAAAGATGGTCCCTTCCTGAAGACTTTGGTGAGTAGGTAACCGATAGCACATCGCCAGTGTCAGAAGCTCTGTACTTTGTTTTCTCCATTCGTTTTCTTGAATGAAGGCATAGATGGCATGTTTATCAAATCTACAGGTGGCCCGAAGCCAGGCGGGACAACTAATGCACTGGAGGCGAGTCAGGATCCTGAATACATCAGGCTGGAACACTGGGCCAAATCTAATAAGATAAAATTTTAAAGGAATCAATGCAAAGTGTTACACTTGGGTTAAAAAACAACTCCTCAAGTCTGTATGGGGGAAATACAGCTAGACAAGTTTGTCGGAAAAGGACCTGGGCTTTTTAGTGTCCCACAAGGCTCAACATGAGTCAGCAGTGTGATGGGACACACAGAACTAACGTGATTGTAGACACACATCCTATCCAGGAATGAGCGTATCTGAAGTATTGTGCTCAGTTCTGGGAACCACATTTTTGAAATTTAAAATACGTTTATTTTTTGTTGGTCAGTCATGTCCAACTCTCTGTGACCCCATTTGGTGTTTTCCTAGCTAAGTTACTAGTGTGGTTCGCCATTTCCTTCTCCAGCTCATTTTATAAATGAGGAAACTGAGGGACACAGACTTGCCCGGGATCACTGCTAGTAAGTATTTGAGGCTCAAGTCTTTCTAACCCCCAGGTCATCTAGATGGAGCAGTAGATGGAGCACTGGGCCTAGAGTCAGGAAGATTCATCTTCCTGAGTTCAAATCTGACCTCAGACACTTACTACTGTGTGAAGTAGGCAAGTCCCTTAATCCTGTCTGCCTCAGTTTCCTCAGCTGTAAAATGAGCTGGAGAAGAAAATGACAACCACTCCATTTCTTTGCCAAGAAAATCCCAAATGGGCCACAGAGAATCAGATACAGAGAATGTTGATAACAACTTTTAAGTCCAGGCCTGGCACTCTATCTACCATACCACCCAACTGCCCCAAAAGGCATTTATTAAGTGCTTACTATGTACAAGGCACTGCAGAGATGCAAAGATAAGGACAGCTTCTGCCTTCAAGAAGCTCAAATATATGTGTGTGTCTATACATAATATAATTAGGAATATCTAAAATATATACAGAATATATATACATATAATTAGGAATATCTAAGATTTATACAGGGTATATATATATAATTAGGAATGTCTAAGATATATACAAAGTAAATGAAAAATAAAATTTATGGGGAAAATGTATTAATGTATTGAGAGTACCTAGAGAGTGGCCAGAAACTGGAAACTATCAATTGGAGAGTGGCTGAATAAATTGTAGTGTATAAATGTTATGGAATATTATTGTAAGAAATGACCAGCAGGATGATTTCAGAAAGGCCTGGAGAGACTTACAGGAACTGATGCTGAGTGAAATGAGCAGGACCAGGAGATCATTATATACTTCAACAACAATACTATATAATAATCAATCCTGATGGACGTGGCCCTATTCAACAATGAGATGAACCAAATCATTTCCAATAGAACAGTAATGAACTGAACCAGCTACACCCAGCAAAAGAACTCTACACTACAACCACTACATAGAATTCCCAATCCCTCTAATTTTGTCCGTCTGCATTTTTTATTTCCTTCACAGGATAATTGTACACTATTTCAAAGTCTTTTTGGACAGCAAAACAACTGTTTGGTCGTGTATACATATATTGTATTTAATTTATACTTTAACATATTGAACATGTATTGGTCAACCTGCCATCTCGGGCGAGGGGGAAGGAGGGGAAAAAATTAGAACAAAAGGTTTGGCAATTGTCAATGTTGTAAAATTACCCATGCATATATCTGGTAAATAAAAACTATTAATTAAAAAAGAAAGAAAGAAAGTACCCAGAGAGGAGCAGCCAGGATTCTGATGGGCCTCTGATTCATGCTATATGAGGATTGGTTAAAGGCACTTGAGATGTTAAAACTGGAGAAGAGACTTGGTGGGCTCTCCCTTATCAGAGGTCTTAGAGCAAAGGCTGTGTGGCCCCTTGTTAGTTATGTATAGGAAAGATCATTTGTCAGGTATGGATTGGACTATGTGGCTACTCTGGGCCTTTCCAACTCTGAAATTCTGCATGATGTTATGATGTACTGGGATGGACCTCAGATTTAGATATGGAGGACCTGAGTTTAAATCTTGGCTCTGGCACTTAATAGCTGTAAGATCTTGGTCAAGCATTTATGCATTTAAAAACATTATTCTGAGAAGGGGTTCCCAGGCATTAACAGACCACCAAAGGAATCCATGACAGAAAATTTAAACTCTGGTCTAAAGCTATTATGAGGCTTCTCACAAATTTCTTCTGGCCTAAAGCCTGTCCCCTGATTCTATCTTTGGCTTGGGTATAAATCTGGTCTCAGACACTTAACACTTCCTAGCTGTGTGACCTTGGGCAAGTCACTTAACCCCAGCCTCAAGGAAAAATAAAAGAAGGAAGGAAGGAAGGAAAAGAAGGAAAGAAGGAAGGAAGGAAAGAAGGAAGGAAGGAAGGAAGGAAGGAAGGAAGGAAGGAAGGAAGGAAGGAAGGAAGGAAGGAAGGAAGGAAGGAAGGAAGGAAGGAAGGAAGGAAGGAAGGAAGGAAGGAAGGAAGGAAGGAAGGAAAGAAGGAAGGAAGGAAGGAAGGAAGGAAGGAAGGAAGGAAGGAAGGAAGGAAGGAAAAGAAGGAAAGAAAAGAAGGAAGGAAAAGAAGGAAGGAAGGAAAGAAGGAAGGAAAAGAAGGAAGGAAGGAAGGAAGGAAGGAAAAGAAGGAAGGAAGGAAGGAAGAAGAAAGAAAGAAAGAAAGAAAGAAAGAAAGAAAGAAAGAAAGAAAGAAAGAAAGAAAGAAAGAAAGAAAGAAAGAAAGAAAAGAAAAGAAAGAAAGAAAGAAAGAAAGAAAGGAAGGAAGGAAGGAAGGAAGGAAGGAAGGAAGGAAGGAAGGAAGGAAGGAAGGAAGGAAGGAAGGAAGGAAGGAAAGAAAGAAATAGAAAGAAAGAAAGATCTTGATCAAGTCATTTTCTCTTTCTATAGGCAATGGTTTTCTCATCTGTGAAATAAGGGAGCTTGACTCAGGGGTCTCCTAAACTGCTTTCCAGCACTCTGTGATCCTAGGTGAGGGAGTGCTGTGCAACTCTCTTGGTGCTGAATCCACATCAGCTAAGTAGAGGGAATGCCAGAGACAGCTTGGCCAAATCCTGGTGACACTTCATGCTGGCTCACTTTGATTTCTTGTCACTCAACATTGTATACCCAAGCCAAAGATAGAGCCAGGGGACAGGCTTCAGGCCAGAAGAAATTTGTGAGAAGCCTCATAATAGCTTTAGACCAGAGTTTAAATTTTCTGTCATGGATTCCTTTGGTGGTCTGTTAATGCCTGGGAACCCCTTCTCAGAATAATGTTTTTAAATGCATAAAATAAAATAAATAGGATTACAAGGGAAACCAATTTAAGAATATTGAAATACAGTCCATAGCAGGAAGGTTGATCATGTGTGATCTACATCAATAATTTGAAGTAGAAATAAGTATAAACAGTATTTCAAGACATCTGCCAGCAAATAATTTGATATTCAATTCAATAAAGATTTCAAGTGAATTCTTTGTGCCAGACGGGAAGCTAAGGTGGAATAGTGGAAAGAGTGCTGGGCCTGGAGTCAGGGAGGCTCATCTTCCTGAGTTCAACTCTGGCCTCAGCCATTTCCTAGCTGTGTGACTCTGGGCAAATCACTTCACCCTGTTTGCCTCGGTTTCCTTATCTGTAAAATGAGCTGGAGAAGGAAATGAGGAGCCATTCCAGTATTTCTGTCAAGAAAACCTCAAATGGGGTCACAAAGAGCTGGATGGCACTGAAAAATGATTGGAGAACAATATGTGCCAGGCCCTATGTACACATAAATATGATTTCTCTTAGTGACAGTCATGTATACCTAATAATTCCTTTACTGAAGGTAAGCAGTGGTTAGAGCACCAGCCTGGAAGTCAGGAGGACATGGGTTCAAATCTAACCTCAGACATTTGACACTTCCTAGCTGCATGACCCTGGACAAATCACTTAACCCCATTTGTCTACAAAAAAAAAAAGAAGGTAATGCTAAATTTTAATTAGAAATTAGTCAAAAGAAATGCACATTCATAAATCCAGTGAAATCTAAGTACCCCAGTCAAAAACCCCTGTCCCAAGGGTATCATCATTACTTCTGAGCCCTCTCTAAAACAAATGGGGGTTACCCCCCACAAGAACAACGAGCTTCAGCTTCTAGAGTCCCATATGCAGGGTTTTTTTTCATCTTAGGAATCCTGCACCCATGATGGGGTTATATCAAATGATCTCTGAGGATCTTTCCAGTTTCTATAATGTTGACATAGGAAATTGGGACTCATCACTCATCAAGAATAGTCCAGGTCAAAGTGGATGAGATGCTATGGATCTTTTCACTAGAACTCCACTAGAACTCTTACTACAAAGCTGCTCTGGCCCTTATCACTGGGTACCATCTTTTCTAGACTAAACTCTCAAAGCTCATTAGCTGAGATCTGACTCTTGTCCACAGGCCCAAGTTATGCCAGTATCCATTAATATCTTCTTCTTGCTATCTTGATTCTCCCCCCGCCCCCACCCCCCCCACCATGCTGTTAAGATTTCCTTCATTTTCTAAATGAAACAAACTAAAAACCACTTTCCTCCAAATTTGGGCCCCTTTCTTGGCCTTCCTGGGGAGGAATAAGATTTTTTTTCTCCCCAGCAATACTCACAGTTCAAATCGGGAGCAGTCTTGTAAATGCAAAGTGACATTTTAAGCGGTTTGGTTCCGTGATAATGTGCCATTAGGTCGTTATCCAATAAGGTTATTCATGTTTTCTAACTCAACCCAGCTGTGGAAGGAAGAGTGCAAAATCTCTTGCTGTTGTTGGAGGCCAGGATTTGGTTGGCAGGGGGGGGGGGGAGAGACAGAGACAGAAAGAGACATAGACAGAGAGAGGAAGGGACATAGAGAAAGGAAGAGAGGGAGAGAAAGAGAGAGGAAGAAGGAAGAAGAGGGAGAGAAGAGAGAGGGAGAAAGAGACAGAGGTATAGAAAAAGAAGGACAGAGGAAACAGAGAAACAAACAGGGAGGAAGAGAGAGACAGAGAGAAAGAGGGAGGGAGGGAGGGAGGAAGAGAGGGACAGAGAGAAAGAGGGAGGGAGGGAGGAAGAGAGAGATGGAGAGAGAGACAGAGAGGAAGAAAAGGAGAGGGAATGAGGAGAGAGAGAGAGAGAGAGAGAGAGAGAGAGAGAGAGAGAGAGAGAGAGAGAGAGAGAGAGAGAGAGAGAGAGAGAGAGAGAGAGAGAGGAATAAAAGGAGAGGGAGAGAAAGAGACACACAGAAAGACAGAGAAAGAGACAGAGGGAGAGAGAGACAAGGAGGGGGGGGAGATGGAGACCAAGACAGACACATACATACAAGAGAGAGACAGAGACAGAAATGGGGGAGGGGGACAGACAGGGAGAGGGGAAAGAGAGAAGGAAGGGAGAGAACAGAAAGGGAAAGACAGAGAGAGAAAGGGGGAGAAGATGGAGGGAGGGAGGAAGAGAAGGAAAGAGTGCTAGCTAGTTGTGCTTGGTCTTGTCCTCGGGGGTCCTTTGCCTTTTCTGAGTGTTTCCTTGGCATAAAAACTGCTTGGCATTTTACTTTAAATGTACTTAAGATCTTCAGGAGACTGGCCCTGGGCACTGGGCTCAATGCTCCAGGCTAAGGACATGGAGCTAATATAGTTCCAAATTGCTTTCAAGCATGATTTGGATTTAGAGCCATTTTTTTTCTATGCTTGTTGATAAGGGCTGAAACACACAGAACAAGGTAAAAGACAAGATTGCTGTCCTCTAGCAGCTTGCAGCATGGAATAAAAATAGTTCCTAGGGCATGGTAGATAAGGAGAATTAATAAAGATGGAGCAAAAGAGAAAGGAAAGAGAACCTAAGACACTTCCACTGTGATCCATCTCTAATAGGAAAGAGTTGTGTCTCACATTCCATTCACTGCAGAATAGATCTTGGAAAATGCTCAGAAACTACCAGCCATCTTCTGCCTATTCACTCCAGGATCCCAGGGAAAACACATCTAGTATTGCCCTAAGTGAGCAAACTGAATGGATGGAGGGGTATCACTTAATACTTTTATACAATTACAGACACTCCATAGCCAAGTTCTTATCCTTGCCTGGTTTTCCCATTGGTGGTATTCCTTCAGAAGTCCCCTGCCAATTGGAGCCATTTTCTCGGGCATCTTGCCCTGGGGGTGGGCTTCATTCAGTAGCACAAAAGTCGGGATTGTCTAGAAGGGGGAAGAAGCTGCCAAAGTCAAGGTCAGCCTCTGCTTCCAGCTGGTGAAAGGTTTGAGGTTAAATTCTGCACAGGATTGGAAGAAGGAAGGAATGGATGAACCTTGACAATTCCTAAATCAGCCAGAAGTCCGGGGAAGGGTGAGAGATTCCAGTCCAACAGGCAGAACCCAGCACGAGCTGCCTGATCTCTGCTTCCCAAGCTGCTTCCCAGACTGGTGGCCCAGTCTGTAGGGGCTGTGACTAAGAGGAATCAGCCAGAGCCAAGCGAATCACCCTTCCTCTCACTGGGCTTTGGGCATATAAGCTTGCCTTCCAGAGGCAACTCAGCTTGATTTTTTTTGTACTAGGCCACCCCTTCCTAGATTTTTAACCTTGCAAGATGAGTCCATGATTTGCTAAAGCTTTCTTTGGATGGAGGTTTCTGAGTAGAAGAAAACAGACTTTCCAACCATTTCTCAATGAGACAATAATGTTTGGTTGGTTGTTATTGTTTTTTTTGGAGGGGGAAGCTTGTGAAGTGGAAAAATAATAATTTGCTACATTTGTATAATTTGTAAACTATGTATTTGTACATTTGTGTAATTTGTACATTTGTAGATAGGGGAGGCAGCAGAGCCAAAGTCAGGAAGACCTGAATTCAGTATGTAAGAGACTGTAATTGGTATGTCCCTTAACCTCTCAGAGCTCTAGGCCAGCCGCGTCACACACAGATTCCCAAACCCAAAATCCACCTGAATGTCACAGGAACTAGATTCAAATTTAATTGGGAAATATCTAACAAAATAAATAAAAATACAATTAAGAAATAAATATTACATTTTAAAACTTTGTCAATATGCACAGCCCACATAGATCCCCGTGTACATCTTAGGCCCCTATACCACTATTCGGGGCAACTCTCTAAGACTTTAAATCGCAAACCTGCAATGGCAGTAGTTCCCTTCCCTGGGAATTCCCTAGACCAATGAAATCACAGGTTGAGTCCTTACCCTCTACGTTTATATAGTTATTCAGTCATTTCAGTCTTGTCTGACTCTTTGGGACCCCGTTTGGGGTTTTGGAAAGGCAAGGTACTGGAGTGCTTGCCATTTCCTTCTCCAGCTCATTTTATTGATGAGGAAACGGAAAGAGTCGTGATCCTCCTGCTCCAGGCCAGACGCTCTAGCCACTGTGGCACCTAGCTAACATATATTTGTAGAGTATTTTATACTAATTCAGAATATGCTGACATAACCCTTTGAGGTAGGGTGACTTCCTATTTTGTGATTGAGACAGTGGAGATTTTAGTGATTTACCAGTAGTCACAAAGTCAGTAGTGGAGCTCTGGTGAATAATTCAGTCTTTGGACACTGCCTCATGCTCCATTCCTTCAGGATCACAGAAAAGCCTGCCAAGGACATAGCCAGAGACTTTCTCCTTGTACATATGCAACAGGTGCCTGTGCATTTTAGGATCCTATGACACATTAAATGGATTTCCTCAAACCGAGAGGTTGTTGGTTATCTTCTCATACCAAAAATAAAGGCAAGTTAGGGACAACTAGGTGGTACAGTGGGTGGAACACTAGGCCTGAAGTCAAGAAGACCCAAATTCAAACACTGGGCAAGCCATCTAACTCTACCTCTCTTGGTTTCCTCACTTACCTCCCAGGCTTGTTGTGAGGCTCAAAAGAGCACCCAGTAGGCTCTTTAATAAATGCTTTTGTTGCTGAGTCCAACCCTTTGTGATCCCTTGGGACTTTCTTGGCAAAAATACTGGAGAGGTTGGCCATTTCCTTCTCCAGCTTATTTTATAGATGAGGATGCTGAAACAAGCAGATTGACTTGCCCAGATCATGTAGCTTGTCAGCACTGAGGCTGTATTTGAACTTGTCTTCTTGACTCTAGACTCACCACCTAACTGTCCTATACATGCTTATTCTACTAAAATTCATGCAACTTTAATGATAACCTATGTTCATAAAATGCTTTAAAGTTTATAAAGTATCTAATAGCCACATTATCTCACAAAACAGGTCTCATTAACATGCCCATTTTATAGCTAAAAAAAAAAAAAAAACAAACAGAAAGGTTCAATGACTTGCCCAGGATTACAAAGTACTAAGTATCTGAGGGAGATCTGAACACTTTTCCTGACTCTGAGTCTGGTGCTCTATCCCAATAAATGCTTATTCTGGCCTGAAATCCATTTTCATGATCACCCATGCTCATAAAGTATTTTCAAGTTCACAAGGCACCTGACACCTACATTATCCCATTTGATTGACAAAACAGGTCTTATTAGTGTGCCCATTTTATAGATGAGGAAATAGGTTAAATGATTTACCCAAGGTCAGACAACTCATGTCAGAGGCAGGATTTGAAACCAGGACTTTCTCTATAGCCAGCTTGTTAGTCATTGCCCCACACTGCTTTTCAGCTTTCCCCCAGCGGGTTCCTCTAGCAGTGTCAGAGCTCCTTTCCAATCCCTTGGATTGATAACATAATATAGATATATTGCCTTCCCACTGACACCCAGACCATCCCCCAGCCCTTAGCCTGAAGGACAGGGAGGGCTTGCAGAGCCAATCAAAGGATTTTATTAAGCGGACACCTTGGTGGTTGGAGGAGAACACATCTATTTCAGGATCCAGAGAGACAAGAGTCAGCCGCTGAGGACTTGCCAGCGACACGATGGCGGAGGCGGCAGTACTTCAGCTGCCATCCCGCCAAGCCAGAGGTTCCCAGGGATGGAACTACCCCCCTTCGGTCCCGTGTCCATTGGCCCAGAGGTCTCTCTGCCGAATAGGAAGGAAACCAAACCAAATCAGAATTCCCAATTCAACCCAATATAAATAACTCGCAATGGAGACTTTGAAACATTCTGATTTAATTACAACATAAATAAATATATACAGATGGCGACAAGGCCATGGAATTTGGCCTGGACTCAAGTGCTGCTTCTGCTTTGTGTTTTTTCAATAGCTCCTCTCTCCCTTGGGTCCTTCTCATTTGGGGGGGTTCCATCAGGGAGGTGGAAAGAAGGGTTATTGAGGAACCTAACAGCCGATTCTTCACGTCCACTACTCTCGTGGAAGAATGGGAAGGGAATCAAAGAGCCTATCCTTGAACAACATCCAGTGGTCATCAGCCATGCTGGGCATTTCCTATGCCGGGAAGGACCTTCTCTGTATGGTAAGGGAGACTGGCTCTGGACAGACCCCCCTACACATACACACTCCCCAGTTTCAGCCAAAGGATTCCCATTCTCATCTGGAACCTCCCCCACCCCAGCCACCCCCCTCCCCCCACCCTTGCCCTATGAAGCCCCTTCCCCACCCCTTCCCCACCAAGTGAGGCTCCCTCAGAAACCTTCTCTAAGCTTCTTCCACCTAGAGGGGGATAGAGGAGCCAGAACATTGCACGTGTGATGTAAGATGACAGTCTCCGGCTTCAAAATGAATCAATCTGCAGAGGGAACGAGCTGCCTAGCCTTCCCCTGTTCCTAATTCCAGCGCACTGTTCCATGGTTTCCCTCTATTTTTCCTTTTTTTCCTCAATCACTGCCTTTGAAAGCAAACTAAGAATCTTTCCAACTTGTGCTCCAGAATGGCCAACAGTCAAACTGCCTTTTTTCCCCCTTCTTTTTCTCCCTGCTCCCAAAACTCAAGAGATCAGGCCTCCTCCCAAGCTTCAGAAGAACCTCAGGCCCAAGAGGGCAGGGGAGGCGGGAGGCGAGGGCAGATTATTTCTGGTGTTTCACATCCTTTTCTGATACTTTCGAGTCTCCAGCTGGGTGCCTGTTGCCTGAGCTGCTCAGGAACATTTTGTCGAGTCCCTTGAGTGATTCAACCAGGTAGTTCTGGAAAGCCGTGAGTGCGGCACAGATGGCCGGGCCCCCGAAGCCGTGGGTGATGAGGCTGAAATGAGTGAGGCAGCTCTGGACTCCGGGCTCCAGGATGAGAGAGGGTCGGCTATTGCCCAGTGGGGAACGGTCCTGTGCCATCAGGTCTGAAAACTCTTTGCAGATTTGCCTGACAGGAGAGGAGGCAGATATCCCAGGTTAGTTAGAAAAGGAGCAGTGCATTAGAATCCTAATGAGGGAGAAGGGAAAGGCTCTGAGAGATCAGAATGGAAACTATTGCCTAATACTTTATATATATATAGAGAGAGAGACTACACTATGTGTTTGTGTGTGTGTGTGTGTGTGTGTGTGTATAAAATCTTTTTTTATTTATTTAACATTTTAACCCAGGTATATTCAAAAAACAACAAAAAAAAGTTAACATGTTCTCTTATCTCCTACATATGAAGCTACACAAAACATTTTTATAAAAGTCAAGTTGTGAAAGAAAACACAGATCTCCTATCCTAATGAAAATAAAAAACTCACAAGAAAAAATAAGTTTAAAAAAAGAGAGAAAAAAAAAGAATGCTTCAATTAGTATTCAGATATAATTAGTTCCTTCTCTGGGTTACGGATAGGATTTTTTTACCCTTAGTCCTTCAGAGCAGTTGTGGATCATTGTGTATGTGTAATATTTACAAAATTTGCAAAGCCCTTTCTTCTAGATACCCCTGTGAGTCAGGTAAGCATGAGTATCCTCATTTTATAGATTAAGAAACATCAAATGACTTGTATATCTCTGACCTATTCACTCCCCTACTCCTCTCAGGGGCAACTTGTTACCTACGGGTTAAAGTCCAGACTTCCTACTCTGAACAAGTCCCTTAACTTTCATCTCTCTTTCATCCTTCTCAGGAGGACCCGAGTCCAAATGTGGTCTCAGATATTTAACACTTCCTAGCTGTGTGACCCTGGGCAAGTCACTTAGCCCCAGCCTCAGGGGGGGGGGGGGGGGAAAGAGTGTTAAAAAATTGTTTTTACATGTAATTAGGGGGAAATTAAGTATTAAATTTAAGTTGAAAATAAAATAAGAAAAATAATTGTAAGGATGCGGTTCCTACATAACAAGAGAAAAGAATTGTAAGGGCCCTTTAAATGGGCGGAGCCACAGCACAACAGGAGATTGAGTGATCCAGAAGTTTTCTCTGTGGATATAGGACTGCCCTGTGGGTGGGATCCTGTCCATATTGAGATAGCTTCGTAATGGGTGACGGCTCTTTCACTGGTTGGCTGTGTGAGACCTCACAGGCCCTTTATAAGCCCACTGCATGCAGCAGTCGCTCTCTTTAACCTGGCTCCCTAGCTAAGCCAAGCTGATGGATAGCCTAGAGGTAAGGAGTTTGGTAGAGAACATGTGGGTCTGAAGACCAGGTGTTCACTAGGGAGCTGACAAGTCAGGGCATTATGTGAGTAGGTATAATAAAGGCTTTTAAGATTACACGTGGCTGTTCTTGAGTGTGCTACTGGTTATTAAACTATAGATTCAAGAGATCGTGGCCAGAGACCTTTGAAGGCCTCAGAGGAGGCGAGCCGGGTAGAGTTGACACTGCAAAGGTCAGTGGTCAAAGGTACTCTGTTGGGCCTAGGACAGACTAGTAATTGTAACTGTCAGGAGGGCATGTTACAAATAATCATCAATAATGCTTTGGGAACTTAAATGTCTCAGAATCCTGAGCCCTAGCTCTTGATATAAGGATCAGAATAATGTTTTGTATTTGATTATCTCATTTAAACAAATGCATTTAGGGGCACCTAGTTGTCTAAGTGGTCAGAGTACCAGCTCTGAAGTCAGGAAAACTGGAGATGAAATTTGGTCTCAGGCACTTAACACTTCCTAGCTATGTGACCCTGAGCAAGTCACATAACCCCAATTGCCTCAGCAAGGAAAAAAAAAAAAAGCATAATCCCAAACTAAGCATTTAAATCCTTTCTCTGCCTCTTAATTATCTACTAGAATAACCCATCCTTAAGATTCAGTTCATTAGTAAACACTTAAATACTTGTTGGCTACTCTCAGAAAATCTTTTCCTGGTCTCTGAGACAGCAGTGGACTCTTCTTCTGAACTTCATAATTATCTCTCCACATTACAGTAGATAGAGCACTGGATTTAGAGTCAGAAAGATCCGAATTCAAATCTGGTCTCAGATACTTATTGGCTGGCCCTGAACAAGTGACTTAATCAGTTTCTTCAGCTGTAAAATGGGGATAACAGTGTCTACCTCCCAGGATTGATAGTAGTAGTTTTTGTAAAAAGTACTTAGCATGTAGTAGGCAATTAATAAATTTTGGTGTCTTTCCTCCCTTCATTAAGGCATTCATCATATACTACCTACATCATGTTCTAAATCTCTGAATTTCTTGAAGACAAAGAGTATAGCTTATTCTTCTTGGTAACTCTGCCTCCCCCTCTGATTTCCTAGTGCCAAGATTTGCATACACAAAGTTCTATATTAAATGTATAATGATTGACTGCTTAAAATCTAGTTCTATTCCCACTAAGGTTTCTTGTATCTCTGTTGCTCCATGATTCTATTTTTTTAATGGATAATATTGCAAAATTTCATGGAAGAAATAGGATTTGAGCTGGGCCACTATGCTCCCTCTCACTAGATGAGAGGTCAGCTTCCATAAAATCAAATTATCATGGCTATCCAGATGTTGAAAAAGACCTCAGAGCCAGGAAGACCCTTGTTCAAGGCTTATTTCTGACACAATGTGACCTAAATCATTTAACTTCTCTCAGTAGTCTGGGAAATTCTTCAAGACTCCAAGTTGCAGAGAAAGGGCTGACTTGTATTGGTATAAGGATTTCTTTCTATCAATGAAAATATAGTTCCAGTCCCTCTCCCTATACATATTATTTCCAGATCTATATATCCAGCTCTAGTGTCTCTCCTGAGCTTCAGTCCTACATTACCATTTGCCAATTAGGCATATCAATTTTCAAAAAAATAAATAAGAATAGATAAAAATAAAGAGAATAGAGAAAAAGATCAATGAGTTTGACCTGATTTTAGAACAAAAGGTGAGCAAATAACTAGAAAAGAAAGCAGCAATTCTAAAAGGTTTCATCAAGAACAGATCTTGACAGTGTGTTTTAATTTCCCTTATTGATAGAATAAATTAGTAGATGAGGAGAATGCTGTGGATATGGTTTGCCTCAATTTTAGCAAAATTATTAATAAAGTGTCTCATGCTATCCTTATGGAGATCATGAACATTCCCCCCCTCCCCCCAAGCTGGGGTTAAGTGACTTGCCCAGGGTCACACAGCCAGGAAGTATTAAGTGTCTGAGACCAGATTTGAACTCGGGTCCTCCTGAATTCAAGGCTGGTGCTGTATCCACTGAGCCACCTAGCTGCCCCTATCCTTATGGAGAAAATGCAGATAAAATTAGATGGATTCAGAGCTGGTTGGATGACCAGACTATGTCCACATGACAGGAGGTTTCTAGTGAACTTAGTTTTGGTCTGGTTAACATTGCTATCAATGGATAAAGCTCATCAAATCTGATGATGATACAAAGCCGGCTAATATACTGGATGCCAAAAGAATCTCAACAGGCTGGAGCACTAGATAGAATAAAAAAAAAATTACCTTCACAAATATACAATGAGTAAGTCATGGATAGACAACAATGGTGGTGAAAAAGATCAGATGGTTTTAGTGAATCGTAAGTTGAATGTGTTAACAATGTAATGTGGTGGCCAAAAAAATCTAATGCAACCTTGGCTGTATTAAGATGTAAGGTGATGGTCCAACTATACTGTGCTCTCATCAGACATCATCTGGATGACTGTTCTAAGTGCTACAAATGTCCTGGAGGGCAACCTCTACAGATAAATGGGTTTTAAAAAATGGTAAAAGGACTTAACCCCATGACTTGGATATGGAGATATGATAACTGTGTCACATGGAAAAGAGATTAATCTCATTCTGTTTAGTCCTAAAAAACAAACAATGGTGGATAAGGAAAAGAGGCAAATTAAGCTTGAGGGTCAGAAAAAGCATCCTGATAATGCTGGATGACTGAGGATCATGGTTCCATGAACAGAAGCAGAGATATTAAAGAAGGAAATTGGGTAGAGTTTACAGAAACAAGGTGGGTAGAGAAAGAACCATAGGATTTAACCACTTGTGGTACATGAACACAAGAGAATTATCTGTCAGAAACAATGAATATGAAGAACAGAGAAGCATGGGAAGAGTTATATGAACTGATTCAAATTGAAGTAAGCAAAACTAGGAAAATAATATGTGGAACAACAAAAAGTAAAAAGAGAAAAAAGAAATTATTATGGTTCCAAAGAAGAAATAGGAGGATGTGTTTCCCTCCCTTTTTTTCAGAGATGAAGTTGATAGGTGAAGAACACTGCCTATAAGGTGGGACTCAGTTGATATGTTGGCTATTTTTGTTCCTTTTTTACATTTTTGTTATAAAAGCTAGAAGGATCCTCAGAGACTGTCTAGAGGAGGTAGACTTCCTCATTTTACATATGAAGAATCTGAGGATGAGGGAGATTGGGTGCATCTTCCAAGGTCACAAAGAGAACTTGAACCCAGGTCCTCTGACTCCAAACCCAGTGTTCTTTTCACTGTCTCATACTTCTTCTGAAGGTCACGAAGTAGAGGCTGCATTCCTGCCCAGGTAAAAGATTGGCTGGCTCAATCATCAATCAACCAACCAATAATCACCTATCAGGCATCTACAGTGGCCCAGGTACTGAGCTAAAGCACTGAGGATACCCCCAAGAGGCAAAGAGCTTACACACCAATGGATAATCTGAGGTCCCTTCTAGCTCTGAGGCTTGATGTCGGATACTTTAGGAGGAAGGAGGGATGTTACTATGGTTGACAGGGATGTATGTCCCTGGTTAATTGGACCCTCTGTACCAGCACCCACCCCAACTTCGCCCAGCCCCCCACAGCACATACTCACTTAGTGGCTAGCAGCATGTTCTTTCGACTGTGTAGCTCTGCAGGGTCCGCATGTTGCCGGCACAGGTACTCAGCTGCTGCCTTGGCTGGGAACTCTGTCTCACACACGTAGCCAAAATCTCTAGCAAGGTGCACAGCCTCTCCTGGAGAAAGGTAGAAGACTGTCGTTACAACCTAAATATTCTCCTCCATCCTCTGACCCCTGTTTCAGAGCTGCTGGGACATTGTTTCTACTGGCTTTTCAGCTTCTTTTATGAGGGAAAGTGGATCCAAGGCACCCCTTTTTAACTTGACCAGTTAGCTTCAGATGGGGAAAGAAAGCATTTGGGAGTTTTTCACCCTGTCATTGTTTTAGTTACATGGCCTCCAAACTGCTCATATACACTTTTTACTTAGCTTACTTCAAGGTGCAATAAAAGTACCCTCATGAAGTCTTTCCCTTAGCTCTCAGGGAGTACCTGGAAGAGCAGAATATGTGGGCTTCTATCCCAAAGATATCTTAAAGAAGGAAAAGGGACCCCCATGTGCAAGAATGTTTGTGGCAGCCCTCTTTGTAGTGGCCAGAAACTGGAAACTGAGTGGATGCCCATCAATGGGAGAATGGCTGAATAAATTGTGGTAGATGAATATTATGGAATATTATGTTCTGTAAGAAACGACCAATAGGATGATTTCACGAAGGCCTGGAGAGACTTACATGAACTGATGTTGAGTGAAATGAGCAGAACCAAGAGATCATTGTATATGGAAACAAGATTACGTAATGATCAATTCTAACGGATGTGTCTTTCTCCAACAATGAGAGGAATCAGACCAGTTCCAATGGTCCTGTGATCAAAAGAGCCATCGACACCCAGAGAGAAGACTGGGGGAAGCAAGTGTGGATCACAACATGCCATTTTTACTTCTTTTGTTGTTTGTTGCATTTTTTTTTCTTTTTTCTTTCCTGTTTGATTTGATTTTTCTTGTGCAGAAGATAATTGTATAAACATGTAGCATATAGTGGATGTAATATATATCTCTACCATGTTCACATATACTGGGTTACTTGCCATCTAGAGGAGGGTGTGGGGAAAGGGGGGAATTGAAACACAAGATTTTGCAAGGGTCAATGTTGAAAAATTACCCATGCATGTTTTGAAAATAAAAAGCTTTAATTAAAAAAAAAAAAAGAAGAAGAACAGAATGAATTATTTTTTAGTTTGTTTTCATTTTCAAAATTTTGCAGTTGGTTAGGGAGAACACACATATACACACCAAACCTACAGTTGCTCTGGTATAGATACAGCAGTCAACCTGTGGAGCTTCAGGGTGTCACTCAGGGTGTGGCCAATTGTAACTCAATTGATGGTGTTGCTTCTTCCAATTCCGTCCAAGACACTTATTCATACTTTATTTAAAAAGAAAAATTCACTCCTCATTTTCTGCTCCTTATTTTCCATGACTAAATCAACTGAGTTGGGGGGAAAAATCAATTGGTCAGAGACTAGCTATCCCACCTATATATCACACTTAGAGAGGCTCAAGAAAAGTGCCATTGGGCACCTGCTATAAGGCCCAGTCCTCCTGGAGTTTCCCATGGCATTTTGCCTGCACCTTTCCCCGTGTCCTTTTCTTGCTTTCCCTTCAATCACACTATTACGCAGGTTGCCTTCTCCTCGGACTGGATTGGGAGAGAGCAGGATCTGTGCGATCTTAGCCTAAGTCTCCTGGGCCACGAGCACCCTGCCCTGATGGGCTCTTGGTGAGAGGATAGACTAGCCACACTTACCTTCCACCAGGGAGGTAAGCAGTGTCACGTTGGCTGCCTTCCGACGCCCGGCCGGCAGGTTGAGACCAATCTTCTCCAATCGCTCCCGAAGACAGCGGCCTCCATTTTTTGACTTGGCCCTATAAGAGAGGGAGGGACATAAAGGCACAGGTCAGTGGACTCCAGAAATTAGTTCAGACCCTTCTTTTCCCCCCCTACCCACCCTCCTCTGGGGGAGGAGCCTGGTTCTCATCCAAGTCCTGCTTAAGGTAGACTGAGCTCAAGAGCTCGGCATGAGGGGGGAAATGGTTGACTGTTCATTCTTACTTCCTGAGGCATTCTCAAAGACTGACAGAAAAATCTACTTTGCTTTCCATATAGAAAGATTACAATTTCAGCCTTGATATAAGGGAAAACTTTCTAACCATTAGAGACGTCCAGAAGTGCAAAGGAATGCTTTGGTATTCAATGAGTTCTCCATCATTGGAAGGGAACGGTAATTCCCACAGAGGCTGAATAACTACTTCTCAGAAAGCTAAGTGGTATAACGCAGGGACCACTGACATGTACGAAACATATGATCCTTTCTGGGCATTTTAATTTAAACTCCCTTGATTTCAATTTTATCATCTGTAAAACGGAAAGAATAACACCTACCTTCCATAATAACATTTATAAAGCACTTTGTAAACTTGAAATGCCACATAAATGATAATTTTATTATTCCTAGAGAGCCATCTCCTGCAGATGTTTTTGTCTCTCTGCTTCTGTCTCTTGTCTCTCTTCCTCCTCTTCCTCATTCCCTCTTAGATTTCAGGACTCTAAGAGAAAGTGTAGCATCATGGATATCTAGAGTGCTAGAATCTGAATCAGGAATATATCAGATACTGACTCAAATACCACCTAGCTTGGTAACTCTTAGCCCAACTTGGCTTTAAGCCCCTTATCTCTTAAAAAAAAAAAAAAAAAAAAAAAGGGGGGGGGGGTTTGAACCAGATGCTGTCCAAAGTCCCTTCCAGCTTTCAGCCTATGATTCTTTATTGGCTGGAGCAGGAGGGGGGGACAAGACTGAAGCAGGGGTAGTGTGTCTTTCAGTAGCCAGACTAGGGGGAACCTCAGAGCCTGGGACTCTCACAACAATAAAGATGACCTGAGAATGGCTCCCTGTCCTACTGGTCATTTGAGGGCCTTTGTTAGAGAAAATGGCTGACATGGCCTGGTTTTCAGGGTCTTACTATCTCCATTTGACCTGTGGTGGAGGGGCAAGCAAAGTGGCCCTACTGCCCCTTCAGAGGCTTTGCCTTAACTGCCAAGCCAAGTTCCTCCTCCCAGAGCCCTCAGCTGGGCTGGAGAACGGCTCCCCAAGGGATGCAAGCAGAGAGGGTCCGCAGTGTCTGCCCCCTGGCAGCAGCTCTGGGGGAGAACACTCTTTTCCTCCCTCTCACCTGGGCCCAGCAAACACATTCCTGCCAAGACACATTCCGACCTACACCCAGTCCCAGCATACCCTCCTCTGTCCCTGGCACACGGGCATGCCCCAGGATTACTCCAGCTGCATTGTGCTTTCTGGGTCCACATTTATATGTTTACATATAAATGTTTCTTTCCCAATAGAACAAAATGCTATTTAGCTTCCTCTGTCTCCATCTGTATCCCTCTTCTCTTTTTCCTCCTCCTCCACCCATCCCAATTAGGCCAGAGAAAATGGCTAATAGGTTGGCTTTCAGGATCTTGCTATCTCCATTTGACCTGTGGCAAATGCAGCCCACAGACAGCACACCCCATGCATGGGCACATGTACCCATATCAGGCACAGAGACATAATCCTCAAGTACCATTCTCTCCATCCCCTTGGATGGACTGTATATCATGCATGTACACACATACAGTCATGGACACATAAGACTCATCAATACCCGTCTAATATTTACAAGATACATGAGCACCTACAGTTCCCAGAATCCCTCATTCTGGACCTCAAGTCACCTTGTGCCTTCTGCACAGGTAATACCTGCCCCCAAGTGGGAGCTTCAAGGAGAAGGGGGAGTCTTGGTCTGCTCATCTAGCCGGCCCTCAGGGCTCTGCTTCCTTTCCATTAAAAGACCCTTTTCTTCCCATTTCTCTCCTGAACTCCAGAGCTTTTTTACCCAGAGACCATGAGTTAGAATTGTAAAGGATCTCAGAGATCAACTAATATACCTCTCTCATTTACTGATGAGAAACAGACCCAGAGGGAAGCTGACACCTCAAATCCCCTGTAGTGAATGGCAAAGCTGGGATTCGAATGCAGGTCTTCTGACTTCAAACGTGCAGCTCTTGGGGCTGTGCCAGGCCCTCTCCCCCCTCTCTTCTCCATTGGCTGCCTCAGCCAAGTCCTTCCCTCTTTCCGAGCTCCCCCCCAATATAATCAGCCACCAGCCTAGACTTGTGTGGGAGCTCCCGGGATAGTAGAGTCCGGGCCAGCTGGGGCCTGTCTGCAAAGCAGCTCAGCCCCCACCCACCTCCCCTAGTACAGAGGAGAGACTGGTCCAAGGAGGAGTTTCCTCCTCTCAGGGGGCTAGCTAAGGATGAGTGAAGCAACCCTACACTGGGAGATCTGGGCTGGGAGCCTTATCCTGATGTTTACTTGGCTTCGTGAACGTGGACAAGTCCCAACCGCTCCGAATCTGTTTTTCCATCTGTAAAATGGGCATCATAATTCCCCCACTACCTCCCTGGCAGTGTGGTTGTGAGGAGAATGCTCTGTGAACTTTACAGTGTTGGACTTAGGAAGGATTTAAGTCTTGGGGAGAGAAAAGGGAAGAGGAAGGGAAAGGAAAGAAGAAGCCTTTATAATCTACTCTGTACTGAGCACTTTACAAACATGATTTCACTCCATCCCAACAATAATAAGGGAGAAAGGGATCTGGCCAGCGCAGCCCATTGCTCACAAGATTGTTATTCTTTTTTTTACCTGCGCAAGACACCCCCAAGCAGGGAGGCATTGAGGCACTCTGGGGGGGACAGCCTTCTCTGCACTTCTCCCACGGTGACCTTGTACTTGGAGGTGGAGCTGAGCAGGGAAAGGCGGCCGGGTACCGAGCAGAAGACCTCGTTGGGGTTAGTGACCACGCCACTGACCAGGCTCTCCTTGTTCAAGGACAGCGCAGAGATGGCACTGCTGTTGGCTTTGGAGGGGATGGGCACTGTGGAAAACACATATTCTGAATATTTTGAAGCAATATCTCAAATCCCTGTCCCCTTCCAACTCATGCTATTTTCTATACTTTACAACATCCTCCCTCCTTCCCAGCTGAACTTCTACCCATCTTTTTTTTTCCCCCAAATCAAGAATTTATTAAGTGCTTACTATGTGTATAGCACCATGATGAGGGCTGGGGATACAAAGAAAATCAAAACAGAATACTTTTTATCCATATTATGTTATAAATTTGGAGGGGGGAGGGCGCACAACTCTTGAAGCTGGCTCACTAGTAGAATTCATCTTGGATAAGTCTTAAAGACCAGACACTGAACTGAGCCCCAAACTGAAGAGACTAGATTGCCTTGGAAAATTACGCAGTGTTTTTGTGACTCACCCACCCATCTTTGGAAGGCCAGCTTGAGCCATCTCCCCCAGTACGTCTTCCTTGATCTCCTGGTAGAGTCTACCTTTGCCTTCATGTGGCACTTTGGCCTTTTGGATTGTGTTTAATTTTTTTTACACAGGCTATTCATAGGATCATAGATTTCAGGCTGGATAAGACCCCAAAAGTCATCGAAGCCCTTTGGCTTTATTTTGTATATGAGAAAAGTGAGTTATAGAAGAGTTAAGGAATTTGTCCGAGCTTGAATGGTTAATAAATGACCGTCAGGATCTGAACTCAGATTCTTTGGCCCAGATAACAAGCTATTTGATGTCTCTGAGGGAGAGAATGAGGCTATTTTGTGCAATTCTGCTTCACTTAGATCAAGTCAAGACATCACCTGGTGATGTCACTGGGCCTCCTGGAAAACAAAGGATGAATAATGCTTTCACATACTGCCCCCTCTCTAATTTGATTACTATATATTAGTGTTTTAACCTTCACCTAGGCTATGAGCTCCATGAGGAGAGCGATGAAGGCTTAATGATCTTTTCCCTCCTCTGACACAGGACTCTACACAGTAGGCAGCCTTCCTCCATCTCCTCAGATCACAGAGAACTCCCGGACCCTTCCCTTCCCCCCTGTCCTGCCCCCAGCCCAAGACTGCCTGAATCCCTTGGGGTGGGAAGCACAAGGTTTGTCCCATGTTTGTATTTGAGTATGGATGGTGAGAGTCCATAGTAAATCCTCAGCATCCTTCCGACTGCTGGAGAGTTAGCTTAAGGTATACATCCCCTGAAGCACTTAGGTGTTACAGTGGATGCTGGGTCTGGAATCTGGAAATTTCTGAGTTCAAATTTAGCTTTAGACACTACTAGCTGTGTGACTCTGGGGAAATCATTTTAACCTCTGTTTCCCTCAGTTTCTTCAATTGTATAATGTAAATAAACCTCGAAGGTTGTGGTAGGAATCAAACGAGATATTTGTAAAATGTTACATAGATGTATAAATCCTTTCCTTCCCCTTGGCCTCCAATTCCCTTCTCCTTCCTGTCCATTTTAGCTGGTTTAGGGAGAAGCTAAGATGTAAGCTGACAACATGGCCCACTCCCTTGCAGGAATGTGAGATAAATCCCATTGGATACTCACTCCCACCCTCACCCCCTTTTCATCTGGGTGCCTCCTATTCATTACAGCCCTGGAAGAGGTGAGAAAATGGGAGAGGAATAAAGAAGGGCTGTCCACAGAGGTCTCCATTTTTTTATCTTGCCACTAGCTAGCAGAGTCACCTTCTTCTGCCAGTACCTAAGCCTTTCCAGACTGTGAGTCACATTCAAATTCTATGTCCTTTGGGCTAGAGCACCCTCTTCAAGCAAGATGGAAGGGGGCTCCCCAAATTCCAGAAACCTGTGACTCTCTACCTCACCAGTAAATTATTTTGCTAAATGGGTAAAGGCATTTGTTTTCTCTCCTCCTCTTCTTTCCCTGCAAAACCCAGCAACTTGGATCCCCTCCCAAGGTCTAGGATGGGTATGGGGGAGGAGAGTGGATGGAGGAAAGCCTGGGAAGGAGAAGGGAAAGGTGAGTGACAGAGGGTTAATGAATAGGTGCTTTGAGATCCCAGAGATGAAAGTGGCAGGAGAGGACTAAGGCCTGGTCACCTGCAGATGAAGAGTTCCTTAAATTGTCCCCTATTCAGGGGACCCCAGTTGTTCAAGAAATGCACTGGCCAAAAGGATGGAGAAAGGGGCAGTGCTTCTATGCCTTCTCACAAGTAGTGAAGACATCCCTCTCACCCAATCTTTGTGTCCTTCTGCTCTTTCCTTTAGCAATAGCTTAGGAGAAAAACTCAGGAAACCTAGTTTCCTAGGTCTCCTCTGCAGAACTCCTCACAGCCCCAGGGCAAAGAACATTAATGAGCAGTTTAGTGCTTTGAGATCCCCAAGATGAAAGGGCCAAAGAGGGCGGGTGTCTGTGTGGGGTGGCACCCTATATTTTCCATAAACTAATCTAATCTCATCTAGCTTTGGGGTGGGAGGCAAAGACTACCCAAGCTCAGGTGAATCCCCTGTTCGGTTGGGGGTGGGTGAGGGATGGAGGGAAAGGGAGGGCTGGAGCCCTCAGGCTGGGGATTTCCCCCAAAAAAGGAGCTTCCCAAGCCCAGCCAGCACAGGTCAAATCCCAACTCCCACAACCAAATTCTGGTTCTAACACTTCTCTTCTATGCCCTGACCAAACTATCCCCATGACATCATCCTCTCAGGATGAAACAATGGATTCACAGCCTTGACTGTGACTTTACCGTACCCCCCCATTCCCTCACCCCTACCTCCAACCCTCCCCCAATAAACTCAGCCTGCCTATGGACTTCTTCATTACCACCAGTTTTTTCTAGAGCTCAGACTAAGGACCTCCACTGAAAAAGCAGCTCCCTTCCTGACTCTGAAACTACAGGGACCTCAAGAGGGGGAGGAGGGGGCTGAAGAAGAAAAACTCAGCATGACACAGACCAGGTTACTTAGGTGACACAGGAACAAACACTTACATGCAACCCCCAGAACACCAACATACCAAGGGAGATAGGGTGGGGGACTTGGACTCAGGAGACACAACAGTCCAGGGGCTGTGAGAAAGAAGGTTGGAGAGGGGAAAACCAAAGCCAGAGAGGTGATGGCTTGGGACAGAGCAGGGCCTTGACCAGAATTTCCACTAATATGGCTAATTTCTCAGTCTCTGGGCAATCTTTTTTTCTCATTATCCTTTAGAAGTAGAAATCCATGCTCCAGGTCGCAGAATTCCAAAGTCCCCTGTATGGCATCATATTGGAGGTAGGGTTATGGGATAGGCCATGGCATTTGAGGAAAAGGCTTTCTTTCCAGACTTTGGGTTTCTTGACTTCCATTTCAGCCACCAAAGGAGTCAGAATTCTGTCCTGATCAGGTCAAAATCTTTAGGATCCCTAGGCCCAATTCCTGGGCCCCTTCCCCTGCTCAGGTTCTCCTTCTGACCCTTCTTTCAGAGAATTAAGGTGAGGTAGGGCTGGGGTAAAGGAGGGGAATGGGATACCATAATACACCCATCGAGGTGTCCCCCATACTCATTCTGGTCTGAGGCGCTGGAACAATTCTGTATATGTTCAAGTGCACCTGATGAATTAGAAGGTGCTATCTGGGGATAAAAGTGACGCCAGCTGTGGAAGATTTCCCCTTTGCACAGTTTTTATGTAAGAGCTGCTTTGTTTTGACTCCAAGGTAGACTGCGGTTCAAAACATTGTAAGGGACAGCCAGAAGCACTGTGGAAAGGTACATGGCCCAGGTTTGTGGAGTAAGGGTCAGACGGAAGCAGAGAGTTTCTTTGGATCAATCAGCAGTTCTTATGTCCTTCCCTGGATTATACCGAGGTTTAGGCAGATAAGTCTCTTCAGCTAAGAAGGACCAGAGTCTCAGACTGACAGGAGGGGGAAGATAGGAAAGGCATGGGGACTCTTCAACATACACGAAAGAAAAAAATTCAGACACACATACAGAGAGACCCACAACAGAAAAGATGCAGACACATAAAGTCACCTTATAAATGGACATGCTCCCAGAGACCCCGAGAGATTTAGAATATTTTAGGAGCTAGAAGCTAGAAGAGACCTCAGATTTAACAGATGAAAAAAAAGCAATAATGTGACTTAAAGGCAGGACTAGGTCTCTGGATTCCAAAGCCAGTACTCTTTCATTAGGAATCACAGATCTAAAGTCAGAAACAACATCAAAGATCTTCTCGTTTTACAGAGGGGGAAGGTTGAGGCATTAAGTGACTTGATCAGATAGCACCAGAGTGGGGATGTACCACTCTCTCCAGAGACAGAGTGTAGTACACACTTTGGGCACATGTACATACACGCTTCCTGTGAAGTCCCATTCCTCCTCATGGCAGGGAAGTGGCCAGAGTTCTCCAAGACTCTCTCAACCAGAGGGGAAAACTTGGCAAGAAGGCCACAGGCTCTGGGGGGCTCACAGAGCTAGGGAGGACAAGGACCAACTTAAGATAACTCAGGAGGATTTTTAAGATGAATTTTTGGTCACCCCCAGTTCTCTAAGACAGCCTACTCCTTTATAAAGGAATTGTGGCTTGGGCCAAGGAAGATTGTGCTCACAATGAAGAACTGACCAAAGTATTGACGTGTATATACGTCATACATCTCACATCACATACACCACACACATATCCCCTATAACTTCTGGAATCAGAAGGGACCATGGAGAAGATTCCTAAACTATAAAAAATAATTAGAAGGATTCTGGGGCAGTTCAAGTCCAGTTTTAGATATTTAAAATTTACTGGCTGTGTGACCCTGGGCAAGTCACTTAATCCCAATTGCCTCCCCTCAAAAAAGGGTTCTCAGAAACCATCTAGCCCAATTCTCATTTTACAGATAGGGAAACTGAGGCCCAAATTAGTTAAGTGACTTTTTACAATTCCCCCCCACACGATTACACATAAAAAGCTAAATGCTTTTCCTGAAGTCAAATAAATAGTAAGCCATGATCCTTGATTCCAAACTAATCATCTTTTCATAGTGCCTTAGAGGAAATAAAAACCAACAGATCAATTCTTCCTTTTCCTGTCCTTCACTACCAAATTGTATCTGAGAGGGACATAAAATATACATTCCCACATGGATGGGAAACAGGTGTTCTTGGAAGGATATACTGCAAATTATTACTTGTCTTCATTACACATAGGTAAAGTGAGACCCAGAGTGCAAGGGATTTGCTTGAGGCCATTCACTAGTCAATGGTAAAACTGCTTTTTGGCCTCCTGATTCTTTGTCCAGCATTTCATACATAGCACCAGGCTTCAGAGAGTAACACAGTTTTACACTGAGACACTTCCCGGGATGGTATTCCCAGTAGCTCTCATTCACAGCCTCTACTTTCTCTTGTGCTCCCTGAGGGAATTCTAAGGTGAATGATGCCTCCATTCCAGACATACTTCAAATACAGAAAGGAGAGGAAACTATTTTATCCCAAATGGGGCCCAACTTAGACTTAGTTTCTCAATAAATAGTTGGAGAAAGGGTTGGTAAGGGGGTAAAAAATGGAAACCTCTTCAGTCATTTTTCTCCCCTAGTTTTTTTCAACTCCACAATTTTTCTGTTGTTCAGTTATGTCTGACTCTGAGATTGGGATTGGAATTTTTTTGGCAAAGGAACTGGAATGGTTTGCCATTTCTTTCTTCAGATGATTTTACAGATGAGAAAACTGACGCAAGGAGTAAATCTAGGGTCATACAACTAATAAATGTCCAAAACACATATGAACTTGACTCTTCTTGACTCCAGAGCCAGTGCTCTGTCCACTGCACTATCTAGCTGTATTCACTGTTCCTTAACTATCCCAGACTCTCCATTTCTCCCATTGCCCATGACCATTGCCCCAAATTCCTCTATATTATCTCAAGTCCACTGCTCACCATCTTCCCCTAACACCCTCATTCACTGTCCTCTAACTCCCAACATCTCCCACTGTACAATACCCAGTGGGTGAATTCAATACCACAATGTTCCCCAAATACTCACTTATCTCTAAATCCTCCTTACTTTCCTCCAATTTCCCAATCATAACCCCCTGAACCTCCCCAATGTCACCCCCCTTTCTCCCTCCATTTCCACAATATTCCTACCATCCCCAACTCCTCCCCAGTTTCTCAGCTTCTTCCACTTGCTATTCCCCAACTTCTATCACTCAGTTTCTCTCATTATTTCCACAAGTCTCCCACTAACCCTCAACTCCCCCCACTCATTGCTCCCAGTTCCTACATATTGTCCTTAACTTTCCAGCTACTGTCACTGAGTAGTTTTGGAAGGGTTTTTAGACACCAGACTAGTTCAACCAATTCCTAAATAAGAATCCTTTCTCCCACACTCCTCAAGAATGGTGTCTAACTTCTGATGAAAGGGAACCACTGCCTTCTGAGGCATCCCTGCTCACTTTGGGACAGCTCTCATTATAAGGAAGCATTTCTTTGCTTTGAGCCAAGCTAAATATGTCTCAGGTATCCATTCACTGCTCTTGAAATACCTGAAAACTGTTATACCTTCCCCCATCCTTCCCTAGATTACTCTTCTCCAGATTAAAAATAGCCAATTTCTGATCCTTATACCCTCACTGCATGTTTTCCAACCTTGCACCATACTCTGTACCTTCTTCTAGACATGTTTTATCTTGTTGAGTACCCAGAAAGTGACCTAACTAGAGTAGAATATAGTGATAATAATAATAGCTAATAGTACTTATTATGTCCCAGGCACTATGAAAAATGCTTTACAATTATGGTCTCATTTAATCCTCAGAATCCTTGGAGTTAGGTGATATTATTATCCCCATTTTACAGATGAGAAAACCGAAGCAGAAGTTAAGTCACTTGACTATTTGAAGCCACATTTAAATTTAAATCTTCTTGATTCTAAGCCCTAACCTCTCTTCACCATACTGCCCCCATTTCCTTCCTCATTCTACATATTATTAAGCATTTCTTAATTCCATCACATACTCAAGTCAGTTCATACAAGCATTCCAAAGTTTTCCTGAAATCATTCTTTTCTTCATTTCTAATAGCACCATGCATTTCATTACCTTCATATACCATAATATGTTCAACACATTGATGGTACCTTCTTGGTTTTTAGTTCTGTTACCACCATTAAGAACTGCTCTAATATTTTTCCATCTCTTGATCCTTTAATTCTTTCCTCTTTAGGTGGCACTTCAGAACTCTACCATGCCCCCAAGTTAGGTACATTCCCTTCCACCATCAACCCCTTTCAGCCTCCTTTTATGTGTTGTCTAACCCCTAGAGAATATAAGCTCTTTGAGATCAGGGACTGTGTTTCTTTTTATTTCTATTTGTACTCCCAGCATTGCATATGAAGCCTGGTCCACAGTGAGCACTTAATACTTGTCAATCATTGGATTTTTTGGCTGCCATTTGACACAATTGATTTCATATCTTTTCCACAAAAATGGTCATCAACCAGTCTTCTTTCCCCTAATATTTATTATTTTCAGTTCTGAATCCCTTTGCTTCCCTAGCCCTCACCCATTGAGAAGGCAAGAAAAACAAAACCACACATCATAAGTATATATAGTCATGTAAAATAAATTCCTGCATTAGCTGTGGAAAAAAAGAAAAAGAAAGAAAAGAAGAAGGAAAGAGAAAGAAGAGAGGAAGGAAAGAGAAAGAAAGAGAGGGGGGAGGGGAAGGAAGGAAGAAAGAGAGGGAGGGAGGGAAGGAGGGAGGAAGGAAGAAAGGTAGAAAAGGAAAGGAGGGAAGGAAAAAGGGAAGATAGGAAGAAAGAAAGGAGAGGGAAGGAGGAAGGAGGAGAGAAAAATATGGCTCAAGCTGCACTCTGAATCCATCGGCCCTCTAATGGAACAGAGAATATAGTAGAAAAAAAAGAATCGATTTTGGTGTATAAGAAATAGAATAGTGGAAAGAGAACTTAATTAACCTTTCTGTGCCTCAGTGTCCCTCTCAGTAAAGAGGAGACAATCATACATGTACATTCAGCACAAGGGGTTGTGAAGGAAGCCTTTAGATAATTATAATTTTAGTCCCAACTTTGCCATGTGATCATGGGCAGATTTTTAACTTTCCTTTTCAATTTTCTTCCTCTTCAGTAAAATGGGGGGTAGAGAAGGGAGGATTATTCCAGCTCTTTTAACTAAAGTAATCTAGGATCATCAGTACCACTGATGGCAGGAACACCTGGGCAGCTCTCCCTTACACCCTGCTATGGGTACTTGTCACCAGTGGGAGTTCTAGTGAGATCCAACTACAAGCAAAGTAAGCTATCTTCACTGGTCTGTATCTTCACAGGGGACAGAAATGTCTGGAGCTTGAGGCAGAGAAGTAGGGAAAAGAGGAAATAAAACAGGAATCTGGGATCCACAGAAAGAGCCAGCAAATAGCATCCAACATCCTCGAAGAGACACAACAGACACACAAGCTTGGGAATCCAGTTACATACTGCTCTCCAGTTTTATTCTCCAAAGGTAGTACCATATAGAGGAAAGAGCACAGAATTTGGAGTGTTCAAGAGAGGGCAATAAGGTTGGATGACAAATAGCCAACATCATCTGGAGATTCCATGAAGGAACTGGGAAATCTCAAGAGGAACAGGATAGCTGGACCGGAGTGGCTGTTAGGAATTGGGGATTGTTAGCAGGGAGAAGTCAAGTCAATGGGTATTTATTTACTAAGTGACTGCTGTCTTCCAGGTGCTAACGTAAGAGCTCCAGACATAACATAAAGAGGTCAAAAAATCCAATCCGTGGTCATAATCTAACATGAAAAACAACATGCAAACAAGATGCAGATAGGATGAAATGGGAGCCCTCTGCTTGGTCACAGGATCTTACTCTTAGAGCACAGGTTCTTAATCTGGTCCACAGAACCTCAAAGAATCCATAGAGAGATGTCAGGATGTCCATATGCTTTATTTCAATATATCTGCTTTCTTTTGTATTGTTATTTATGTGATTTTATGTATTTAAAAGCATTCTGATAACTTAATTATTCTCAGCAATACAATGATCCAAAACAACTCTGAAGGATTTATCATGAAAAATGCTATCCATCCTCCAAAGAAAGAATTGATAGAGTCTGAACGCAGATTGAAGCATACTTTTACTTTATTTTTCTTTTCACTTTTGAGTCTTTGTTCTCTTTTGCAACATGGATAACACTTGTTTTGCATGACTGCACATGTATAATTTATATCAAAGTACTTGCCTTCTCAAGAATGGGGAGGGAAGGGAAAGAGGAAACTTGAAACTCAGAAATTATAAAAAATGAATGTTAAAATTGTATTTTATATGCAATCAAGAAAAAATAAAAATTAAAACATTAAAACAACAATAATCTGAAGAGTTTCACCATAAGTTCCAGATTGCTCAAAGGACCATTAAAAAAAAAAAAAAAAAGAAAGATTAAAAACCCCTGACTTAGAATTTAAAGGGAATTTTGATTCTTCATGTTCATCTCTCATAACTTATTTTATAGTTGAGACAATTGAGGCCTCATATAATTAACTCACTCAAGTTTGAATCACCTAGTTAATGGCAAAGCCAGGGCCTCTTGCTCAGGTGCAAGATGGACTAGCACAGTGCCTGGCACATCACAGCAATGTAATAAATGCTTATTGATTGGACTAGATCAGTAGTTTTTAACCCTTTTTTGTGTCATAGAATCATTTCCAGCCTCATGAAGCCCATAGACTCCTCAGAGTCATGTCTTTTTTTTTTTTTTAATGCATAATGAAAGGAAATGCTGTTTTAGTTATTCTTTAGTGAAAATAAAGATGTTATTTTTTTTTCTCTAAAAGGTTGAGATCCCCTGGACTAGATTATTAATCGGTACCAACCTGGGTTCAGACATTGACACTAGCTGCATAATCACAAGTTACAGGACCTCAGTCTATTCTCTAGGATTTATCTGTTAAGTAGATAGAATCAAAGATCTTCTTCTAGTGGTATATGAATGAGAGACCCCTGTGGTATAATCGGATAGTGCTGGACTTGAGAAAGGACTTGATTTGAATTTCAGTTTTTTCTCCTCTCTGAACCTGCTTCCTCATTTATAGAATCAATCACAGGACTCAAAAATGAAAGTTACCTTAGACCTTATCTAACAGATTCATTTCACATTTCACAGATGAGGAAAGAGGGACCCAGATTGTGGCCTTGTGCTAAAGTCACACGGGTCAGACCACTTAGCTTTAGTTAAGATTTCCAGTGGGGACAAGGAACCCATCTGCTCCTAATTGATTAAGTTTGAAATCAGGATATTTGATCACCTAGCCCACCCCTCTCCACCCTTTTCACAAAAGTAGCAAGAGGAACTTTTTCAAATGTTTTGTTGAACTCTGGATAAAATGTACACACTGTTCCATTTGCTAATCCATTAATCCTAACTAGAAAGAAAATAAGGCTAATCTGGCAGGACTTGTCTTTGATGAAGCTATGCTGACTCCATTATCATCACTGACTTTTAAAGACTGTGTCTGTCACAATAAGTTTTAGAGTTGAAGAGAGGCTCCCTCACTTGTATATAATTAGGTGATATATAATTAATATAAATTAAATATTTCAATCTCTACCTTTGCTTGAAAATCAGAAGAAGAAAAAAAATAATAAAAGGAATATATGCCCTATTTGGTTCCTGGATTATTTTTCTCATTCTCCCTAATCTGCTAATTCTGCTAATTTTTAAAATTATTTTTTAGGGGGTGGGGCAATTGGGGTTAAGTGATATGCCCATGGTCACACAGGTGTCTGAGCCATCTTCTAGCTGCTCCCAATTCTGTCAATTTCAATGGAACAATTTTTGGTTTAGAATCCTCAATGCCTAGACTTTTAACAGATTCTTCTCAAATTAAATTGAAAATCTCAAAATGTAATTAGGCTGGGCTTAGTGACCATTAACAATAACAACAAGCTAGCATTTACATAGCATTTCAAAATTTGCAAAGTTAATTCTTATAAAAGATAGGTGCTATTATTAGCCCCATTTTACAGATAAGGAAACTGAGCCAGAAGTAGTGACTTGCCCATTTTACAGATAAAGAAATTGAGAAAGAGGTCAAATGTCTTTAGTCATACAACTAGTAAATGAGGTGGAATTTGAACTCACATCTTTCTAACTCTAGTCCCCATGTTGTATAGGCTACATAGCTGTCTTTCAAAACCAAAGCAAGATGCTCTATTACTAGATCTCAATTTATATACCAATTGTTTTTGTTCTGTTCTTTCTATTCTAAAGGTTATTATTAGACAGCTAGATGGTGCAGAAGACCTGAGCTCAAATCCTAACCTGATTATATATCGTGATACTGAATTATATATAGCTGTGTGATGCTGGTCAAGTCATGTACAAACTTTAAAACTGAGGGTGTGGGGGTGGGATTGCTCTCCATGGTACAGAAAAAAAATAATAAATTGAAAATTGTCTTCCTTCTGTTGTTTGTTTTTAATTGTCTAATCAATACTAAGCATTAGATCCTATTCTCCACTATAGCAAAAAATTCATGTCTCACAACTAGGAGATAAAATAAGAGATTAGTCCAGACTTCCACATGGAGTTAGGATCAGAGCTAGAGTTCAGAATGAGATTTCCTGGCTCCTAAGGCACCACACTGCCTCAAGCGGCCAATAATTCTCCCTCACTAGGCAAAGGAGTTCCTTTAGGTTGCTGTTTTTTTATGTCACCCTCTGATCACCATGGTCCCTGAAAAATTAAGTCACGTAAGTCAATGGAGAGCTTTTCAACTTTTTCTCTTCTTGAAAAGCACTTCAATTTAGTGGAAGGAAAGCCACACTTGAAATTAGGAGCCCCGAATTCAAATCTTGCCTCACATATTTACCAACTGTATGATCATGAACACATGACACAACTCCTTAAAATTTCAGTTTCCCCATCTGTAAAACTACCATAACACTTGTATTAGTAAGCACAGAACCCTAGAAGATAATAACACAACTAGCATTCCGGTTGGCAAATTTGCATCTCTACCCCCCTGTAATTCCTAGTGATTCAGAGTCATTGCCTCCTGAGTAGACAACTCCTTCCCCTTTTTTCTTTTTCTACATTTTTGTGCTTCATACAACTCTTCAGTTCCTTTTCCCATTGTGCCCTATGGAATCCCAACTCAATTCCATCTTAAATCTCTTATTTCATGGATACTTTGTTTTATACAAAATGTCCTGTATCTCTGGGCCATCTCTCCATTGCTAGTTGCTCATTCTCTCATGTCCCATGACACACTGAGGATGGAGGATGAACTGGTTTACACCCTGCTCCCCCTGCCATAATAACTAAGCAATCTCTCTTCCCCTGAGTCATTCTGTCCATGTCATCTTGTTCAGATCTTTGTTACTGTAAGCAAACCACAAAGTCATTCTTTTTATGAATGTTTACCTTTAAACCATTATCCCTTCCCAATGATTCTACTCCTTTGCAACAAAGAAATACAACGAAACAAATCAAATCAACATATTGGTGGTATCTGAAGATGTACTCCTCATTCCTCAGCTATAGTCCACCACCTTAATGTTTGGAAAGGCAGCAGACTTCACCCTTAGTCCTTTCTCACAAGTTTTTCTCTTTGTTTCTATATCTGTATACTCCCAAATACATCTGTTGATATCTACTCAAGTATCCTGGTCTCTCAATTCACTGGCACTCTTACCTCCCATTACCTTTATTACTCCACTCTATTTCATCACTCATTTGGATGATCAATAATTTAGCTCGACGTCATCCATAAAGCTCATCTCACTGATTTTGAACTCTGAAATTCCACTTATTATAATTTCCTGTTCTGTCATCTCATCTTCTGCTTCAATAATCCCAAAACTATTCCTTATTCTTACTACAATCTTAAGAACTTTCATTCATCTCTCTGTTCTCTATTCTCCCAGTTGAGCATACCTGCCCTTTTGCATTTTGTATGTTCTAAGATTTATATACTGTCCGCCATCTCTTGACTCCTATGTCCTTCCAGTCTTTAGCTATGAATCTCACTCTCCCACATCCATACCACTACCACCTGCTTTCTCTACTTGAATTGCAGAGCTACAATCCAATGTGAAGAAGTGACATTATTATATTAAATTCATCCATTACAAATTCTTGTTCCTAATCTCAACTAAACCTTTCACTGTTACAAGACAAAACTTATTTTAATCAACCATCCATCTCATTGCTCTCCATAGCTATTCTAAATCTTTTCTCAAGTCCCCAGTGACTACTCATTAACTCTCTCTCAGCTGACATTCTATTTCACTGAGAAAATAAAGGTCATTGGTTAGATCTCTTTCTAACTATGATTCAACATCTTAGTTTATTCTCTCCTGAGGTCTAGTACTCATCCACAGCTCTATTTACCTAACTTTTTTTTACTATTTACCTATTTTACCTAACTGCCTTTCTCTCTAAGGAAGAACTGGCCCTTCTACTTCCCAAGGCCAACCTTCTCTCCAATCCACGTTTTCCATGTCATCCTCTCTGATCTCCTCCATAAGCTTACTCCATTCATTATTCATTCCCTCATCTTCATTCTGTCCTTATCTATCCTCTCCTTACCTGATGCCTCCAAATATGGTCAGGTTTCCCCTCCCATCCTTAAAAACCTTTCTCATCCTACCATCTTTTCAAGCTGCCATCCCTCGAGCTAGCTCCTCCTTTTCACTTTCAAAGTCTTAGAATTATCCACATGCTCTGCTTCCATTTCCCTGACAATCTCAAGTGCTTAATCCAACAACTTTTCCTCAGTCCCTATTTTTCTCTCCCTCAGAAGCCTTTGATACTATGTACCACATATCTCTCCTAGAACTTCTTAAGACACTGTTTGCGTCTGCATCTCATCCTGATTGATTGCTTCCCCCTTTTCTGTCTACTATACAGGATCTTTTCTATTTCCTCCTCCCTTACTCTGGGTCTTCTCTAGAGCTCTGTCCCTGGCCCTCTTTTCTTCATTCTCTTAAGCATGAGGAGCCACATGTGATCATTTCCTCCTTTTCTACCAGACTGCATGCATTATGGACTTTCTTCTTCACAAGTCTCCCCAAAATCTTTTTAGAAATCTTATCACCTTTAAGATCCAATCAGCCTACGTACTCACACCTTATCAATACCCTCCACCCCTTTGATTGAAGGGTGGTTCCAGGCTGGACTGATATCTTCTCATTTCCCACCTAGATACACTAATTTTGAACTTCTTTTACTTCTTCATCATGTCCCACCCCACACTTTCAGCTTTATTTTGGATACTTCTTTGTCACTGTAAACCCTTTGAGAGTAGAAACTCTCTTTTTGCCTTTCTGTGTATACTCAGTGCCTGACACATAGAAGACACTTAATAAATGTTTATTGATCTTATTCTTTGCAAACCTCATCACTCCCCTCCTCAACAAACTCAAGTGGTTTCCAGGTACCCATTAACATTACCAATTACTGAGAAAATTGAACCACTCCAATCTGAATTGTCTTAGGATTCTGAAGATTATCTGGCAAAATACGCTACCAGACACTAAGGTCCTTTCTAGAGCTAATCAAGCATTTAAACTCCACCACAAAGAGCAAAATGGGCTGGCAAAATGGTTCAAATGACAAATGTACATTTGTCTAAAAGAGTGTACTCACGTAAAGCAAGCATTCATACAGAAGTCAAAAGAATAAAGGCAAGGACATTCCCAAGGTCTCTTCGAGACTTTGGAATCCATTGTGAAGTAAGGAAGACACTGGCATCCTGACATGCTTGCATCAAAAAAGACACTCTGCTCAAGAAGCAAATCAGAATTTCAGTAGTTCAAAAGAAATATGTAAATTTAGACATTTGCAACCAAATAGTGCCAAATGAACTACTTGTGTCCAAGCTGTGGTAGAGCTAAGATTGCATTAGTTTGATCAGTCAAAGTTGGATATATTCTTCATTCTACATTTACCTCCCTAGCTTGATGTCATTTGGGTTCTCTTTGGGTACAAATGACAAGGAAAGAAGGACTACTATCATGAAATATAAACTCTGCTCCATCTTATCTTCAGGTCTCTTCATTGGTTGTCTCCCATGGCTGAAATGTTCTATCTCTTCACCTCTGATTCTGACTTTGCTTCAAGTCTCCAGCTTTGACTCCTGCTTTGTTTTCAAGGCTCATCTCCTAAGTAGGGCAGTGACAAGGTACCTCAAAAAGATTGTTTTGAAAGCTGTGTGGAATTTCTACATGAAGCCTTTCAGGATATCCTCAGCTACCAGTGCCTTTCTCTTTTATGCCTATTTTAAGTCTACCTATATCTCTGTGTTGCAATCCTTAAAATGCTATACAAGTACTAGTTGCTGTTATTACATGGATGACTCCAGAATCTAGACATTCAGCCTCTATCTCTCCTTTGCACTCTAATCATAGATATCAATTGCTCACTAGACATTTCCTGTAGATTCTGTAGGGATTTCCAATTCAACTTACCAAAATAAAATTCATTGCCATCAAAAATTCTTCCCAACTTCCCATTACCGTGAAGTCTACAATTATCCTTCAGGTGATTCTGATCCATGACCTCAGAATTAACCTTGAACTCTTCCTCTTCCTCACCCCCTGATACCAAATGATTTGCCACATTTTAGTGATTCTGTCTGCACACTCTTGCATAGGATTTAATATGCTAATCTAGGGCCTCATCATGTCTCTTAGGCTACTAAAATAATGTACTTATTTTCTTGTTTCTAGTTTGTCCTTTCTTAAAAATTAGAATTTTTAAAATGCCTTACATTTTTTTAAATGTTTTTTTTTAATTTTTAAAAAATGCCTTACATACAGGATATCATTTAAGCCTCACAATCAACCTGTGAAAGACAGGTATTATTCACATTTTCACATGAGAAAACCCAGATCCTCTTGCCTCCAAGTAGAACATTGTACAACACTTTTGTGTCTCCTTTCAAATCATATCCTTTCACACACCTGTCGAAACAATCTTCCTGAAGCCATCAAGCACTTTGCTAAAAATCTGATAGGACATAGGACAAGATACAGGCATCTTAGGCTGGTAGTTCAAAGTTTTCCACGGACCTTTCCAGCGCTTCTCAAACCCAGAGCTAAGCGTCTCTCCACCCCTCATCCTGAAATTTCCTCCAGCATAGTCCCTGATGAGCTGAAGCACAGAGAAAAATGGAGGCAAGAGATCATCTCAATGCAGCCCCATAAAGAGATGAAGGTCGGGGCAGGGAACACACCCAGAAACTGATTTTTAGGGGCTACTCACACGTGTTCAATCACACTCACACCTAATGAGTCCCACACACATACACACGCAATCAATCACACTTTCACACATTAACATATATATAACATATAACATGTATATCCACATAGACTCATAGAAGGATTTAGACATAACACACATTTACACTCAGCCTGTTACTAACCCACCCCGCGGCGCTCGACCCATCCCCCGTCCCCTGCTCTTTTATAGGAGGGGGCAGAGTCCCTCGAGAAAAGGGCCAGAGCCTGTTCCACCTGGCCTAGAAAGGGCTCAAGCCCAACAACTCCCCCTCATGCCATTTCTCATCCTAAGAGGCAGGGAAAGAGAAATTCCCCAGTTCCTCAGCCAGAACCGCTTCCTCCCACCCCGCCTCCACCCCAACCCTCAGGGCTTTCTGCCTGCACGGGACCCCGGTTTAAGTCACTCACCTCTTACCCCCCCCCCCCCCATACCTCCCCGCTCCCGCCCCCCGCGCGACCCGCTCAGCCGAAAAGCTACTCTCAAGGTGACAGGACTGACCCAGCGCCACAAGACTCGGATTACGCGCTAGCTGGTGGCGCGGGGGTGGGGCGACGCTGAGGTCACGGGGCTGCACCCCTCCTGGAAGATGACTCCCCTTCCCTCTCCACCCCCACATACCGCATATGCCTCTGATCCTATAGTCTGGGCACTTTTCGTGGAGGCAGCGTGGAGTCATCAGGAACAAAGCACCAGACCGAGCACCGGGCGGCCGGAGTGCGAATTCTACCCCCTCCACAGACTAGCAGTACGGTCTGTGGGGTAGCAGAAAGCTGGGTTCGGAGTCCGAAGACCTAGCCGTCTGAGTTCCGTCACTTATCCGTCTTTGAGCTAGTCAGGTCCTCGCAAAGCGGTGGTTCTGGGCTCCTCGAAGCCCAACGTCCCTTCCAGCCCTAATCTGTAACTTCATTCGATTGGGAGCAAGTCACTAAATCTCTCTAAATTATTTCCTCATCTGTAAAATGGGGACAATACACGCTTTGTAAACTTGAAAGCACTAACGGAAATGTAACGTAATGCTTTTATGGAGGGGTGGCAAGCATGTGTGTGAATATCTATGGGCGGAGATGGATTGGGTAGGTCCCTCTGAATCGGGCTATTTCCACTCTCTCCCAGCCGTCCCTCTTCCCTCCCATTCCCCTACTCCAAACCAAAAAGGAAAAAAGAGGGGGAGAGGGGGAAAGCACCCAGGAGATCTTACAAGACTCTTGGAGGAAGGAGCCTGGGCAAGATGCTCAGGAGCCCACCCGAGTTGAAGCTGAGTGCAGCTGATAAATTAGTGGAAGCCTGAAAACCTGGCAGTCAAAGAGAAAGAGGGAACTTTGGGAGCTGGGCGATGGGTAATGAAGGGAGAGGGTAGGGTTATGAGAAAAGGGTGCCGGTTAAGTCTTAGTCCACTGTGACTAGGGTGTAAAGAATAGTCTCCACCTCTCTCCCTCTCCCCTACCCCTACTAGCTTCACTAGTGTTTCTTTCCAGGTGAGAGGCTGGGAAGAGGGAAAGCTCTGAGTGATCTTTTGCCAAACCCCCAAGGGAGTAGGGGGTGTCTCTGCTCTGGACCAGTTGAGCTTGCGGGGTGGAGGTGGTACAGAGTGGAAGAGGAGCCAGAAATGGAAGGCAATGAAAGGCGGGCTCCGGAATCTGGAGAAAGGGCAGAAAACAGCCCGTAGCCCGAGTGGAGAGCAGGAGCTGAGGCTGCAAGGATAGGCACCCACAGAAAAGCTAGGAGCTGGGACCCGGGGAAGGAAACCAAGGAAGGCAATGGGGAAAAGGGCAGGGATGAGTTCGGAGCTGGAGCCCCCTGGGGGAAAAGGAACAGGAAGTGGTGCCCAAAACCTGTAAAGGAGAGAAGGCAGGAATGGGAACTAGATGCAGGAACTAGGATCAGGGAGTCTGAGGGAGCAGAAATAGGAGAGGCTGAGAAAGGCCCAAGAACAAGGATGAAAATAGGGAGCAGGAGCCTCAGTCGAAAAGAGAGCAGGGATGAAAGTTGGATGCTGAGAGAGGGAACAGTATTAGGGCAATAGAGAGAGGGAGGTAGGAAAGGCACCAAGTGCTGGCATTGAGTGGGGAGAATGGGCTTAGAAGCCAGAGTCCAGGAAGAGGCACCAGAAACAGAGGCTGGGAAGAACAGAAAGGCTCTCTTGGCTTCCAGGGAGGGTTTCATTCATTTCTGGGGCAATTTAGGATGATGTGAAGGACTCAGCACTTACTTTAGCTTCTCTGTCCCCCATGCCCGCCTGTGTATCAGTGCTCCAAGCTAGAACTATCCATGAAAGGCTACAACTGGAGGCTTAGCATGGTGCCTGACACATAGTAGGCACTTTGTAAATGTTTATCGACTGATCAATGAGTAAAGAAAAAAGGCCTAGGTCTGGGTCCCTGCCTGTCTTCATGGGGAGTTCTATTCCCTTATCTCCCCTCATTGCTCCCTAACTCCCAACGCACCCAAGCCTCTCACCCTGGCCCTTTGCCCATACTTTCAGAGACGCCCCCTTCCTTACGGACCCTCAGCGGAAGCCTCTGAAACAGCAGGAGTCTGAGCCCCGAGGCTAGAACTGAAAGTGGGCAGGTGTGTGAGAGTACTAATGTAGTAGAGTTTGTGTGCTTGTGGATTGGGGCGGATATGTGTCTCTGTAGGTGCTATTTGTGAAGAGGAGGGGAAAGCTTATTTCATGCTTTAAAGTGCAAAGACTCCATAGGGTCCTTTAGAGAGAGACTCGGCAGACTTTAGAATTTAGAGCTCACATAATCCTGGCCCTGTTGTCCAACCTTATAAGCCACATAAAGACATATGAAGAGCTGTCTCTATCACTATTTTTCTACACACAAACAGACCCTAAGGCAACCTGACAGCCATACCCCAAAATACCACCCAATCAGTGGTCAGTCACTCACTGACATTTGTGTCTTTCCCAGAAAACAGGCCCAGGAAATTCTCTGGAGATAAGCACCTAATTAATACAGAAACATTCTAGAGGCGGGCACCCAATATGGAAACATACAACAGGGACCCAGTTCCAAATCTCCCAAATAGCCTGCTCTATTTGGTGCCAGCCAATGTTACTAGTTCATGGGAAGAATTAAGAGGTCTTTTTTCCTTGTTTCCTGTCTTCTCTGCCACTTTTCTTTACCTTCCCCTTCTGCCTAAGGTGCCGTGCAGATAGTGGGCTAGAAATAAAAGATTATACTGAAGCTTCTCTCCAAGGCTGGGGGTGGGACTCTTCCCAGAGATTCCAGGCCAGGAATCAGTCTTCAAATGCTAAGTCTGATAAAAATCTTTTCCCCTCTCACAAAGAGAGACATCCCCCCACCCTAATCACCAAAGACCCTACCAAAAAGAATCAGCAAATCCTTAGGGGACCCAGAACCTGGCGCCTTTGGTAGAATAGGAAATTGGTTCTCAAGGGCTCCCTGTCATTTTGTTCAGCTTTCCTGATTCATGTGCATGGGAGTATGGGATATGTGTGTTTGTTTTGGGGGGGAGGGAAATAATCCTTTTATTAGGCCTGTAGACCCCATCATCTATTCTCTTCCAATCTTAAGGAGGACAGACCATTCCCTCCCAGATAGCCTTGAAGAGGGGCTCTGGCCAGGATATTTGAGATCCTCCTATACTTTCCCCAAATTCCCTGGATTCTAAAGGGAGAGCAGGGAATTCAAGACTTTTCTCAAGTCAAACCCTTGAGCTGATGATTCCCAGCTCTTGGCAAGTGATGAACCAGGAGCCACAATAAGATGTTAACATGAGAATTCTCCCTTCAGAAACAAAACAAAACAAAACAAAAAACAAAAACAAACAAACAAGCAAAAACCATATAATACTGTCTATCACATTAACAATTCACCAAAGTATTTTTACATTGGAAATGATTGTTCCTATTAACAACAGAACAGAAACCTTCCCCAATTCCTTCTGTCCCAGGCCAGGTCCTGTGCCCCTAGGACACTCATATTGTTGCTGAAGAAATCTTTCAGGGATCTGGTTTCTTTCCTGTCTTTCCAGTCAGTCAATGAACCCAAAGCTCCCTATCCCCAACTTCCCTTCCCAACCCCCTCTCATCTCCTCAGGGCCTGACTCTACTTAGTTTCATCCAAGCCCAGAATTTCCCACCTTCAGAGGGAGCCTGAAAGAGGGGGTTGGTCCCATTTGTCATCTGGAACAGATTCAGGTGTAACCCACTCTCTCTTCTATGCCAGAGAGAACAAGTGAAGGGCAAATCCAACTGGGAATTCTGGATTTGAAAAACAAATAGAGTCCAATCCTCTGGGAGAAAGGGAGGGAGGGTAGGAAGAAGGGAGGAGCAATGGCTTCCCCCTAAACTATATACTGTCTGCTGGGACAGGGAAAGGAAAATGTAAGCCCCAATCTCCCTCATCTCCTTTCCTATTCATTCCTCCAAAGGCAAAAGTGGAAAACACTCTTTTTCTTAAATTGTATTTTTCTTTCTAGTTTAGTATTTCCTCTTCCCCAGTGTCCTGATACTTTTCTTCTCTCCCTTCTCCCAAGCATCTCCTACGTCTTTCTTCTTGCAGAATCCCTGTAGACTCCTCTCTACACCCCCCTTCTCTACCCACTCTCACTCCCTTTTCCTCTCTTCTCCTATGCCTCCATTAACTGCCACATTAATGTGACAACTTTCCTGCTTTTCTCTTCTCCCCAAATCATTCTGTTCCATCACTCTAACCCTCTCTTCTGTGGTCCCTCCCTCCATGCTGGCTTGGGGCACCCACACCCCCTTTACGTCCTTGATCTGTAACTGCTGTCATAGTCTTACTCTAGACTCTCCCAGACAAAAACATAGGAGGTTATTCTACAAACCCCACTGGCTCACAATACACATACACACACACACACCGTCTCAAATTTAGCCCAAATTGAAAAGCTATTGGTCACTGGGGGGTGGAGAATGGCTTTCTCTGTCTTGTGGGGGAGCCCCTGTGACCCTCCTTTACAACTCTGAAATCTCTGAAATCTGCTGGGAATCCCACCCCCATCCCCTGAGGAAACTGGGAAGTGACTTAACTAGTTCTGCAAATTAATTCCAGAGACAGAAAATCAATGCAGCCCCACCCAGCAACCCCAGGGAGAGTGGAGCAGCCCCCTAGGGCCCAGCCTTCAGTTTCAGCCAGACTTAGGCCGGCACCCTATTTCCAGCACCCAGTACACGCTGCCCCCCCCCCAACCTTTTACAGAGAACCTGACTGTAATATTTCTTGCAGAGTTCCTTCTGGCAGACCCCTCCTTATAAGGTACTTTACCTGTAGTACCCCTTGGACCAAGTCTCTAAACTACAGCCCCCTTTGTATTTCTTCCCTCCAACCTAATAGGGACCCCTAGGATATTTAAGTGCCTTGGTACAGAGTCAAGTAGAGGGAGGGGCGCATGGAGGATCAGGGCCTGGATGTAAGCAGTTTACTTGAGTTGGGGAGGTAACCCGGTTGCTACGAACAGAAGCTTCCATCCATGACTGCAGTTCTGAGAGAGGACCCAGCACTGGCCAGCTCTAGGTTATTTCTTCCGAAGGCTGCTCCCGAGTCCCAGCTGGTATTGGGGCTTCCTGCCTATAAACTAGGTGCCCCAGGCACCAGCCTCCCCTGTTTAACCCCCGTTTCTAAGCTGATTCCCTACCTTTCTTGATCACGGACTGATCCAGGAGGTTCATCCCAGTGTCGTCCACGGCCTGGTGCGGGAGGAAAGAAGCCGGGTGGGGAAGGGGCCAGGCCTGGCTGGTATCACCCAGTCCCTCCAAAACCCACCATCAACCCCAACGGGTGCTTAGGCGGAAGAAAACAAACAAGGTCAGGAGAGAGAGCCCAGATTGGCCAGGGGGGAGGGAAAACATATTAAAGGGGAGAGAAACGCTGGGTTGCCATATTCTCCAGCCCAATGAGGCCAGAGAGATGAAGGGCAGTGGATTAATCAGACCCAAAGGGTGCCCCTCAAAGGAAACCGGGAAAGGCAGTAGCTGCTGAGGCTGTGGAACAGAGGAAAGGAGAAAAGGTGTGAGTTAAGCACTGAAGAACAAGTGGGAGAATGGAACTCGGAGCAGGAAGAGTAGATTTGAAAAGCAGACCAGGCTGAGGAACCAAGTAGAAAGGTGTCGGAGCGGAGTGGCGGAGAGGATGCTGAGCCGGGGAGAGGGTACAAAATGAGGGAGCACTGAGAGCTGACTAGGCAGCCCGCAGTCCGGAGCTGCAGCTGGCTGGGGAGCTGGAAGGGTGAGCCGGCTCGGTTGTTTGGAGAGGCAGGAGGAGGACTAGATTTCTAAGCAAAGGAAGATCGGGTTGAGCCGGAAAAGGTGCCAGATGGGGGATACTGGAAAGGCTAGAGGTGGAGGAAAAGTCGGCCAACTTGGGTAACCTTGGCCTGAAGGACGGAGAAAGCAAATAAAAAGAGAAATATTTAAAACCACGAATGTGGGCGACCAAGACTGCGAGTTCAGATAATTTGCCTGCCCCGTTCTAGGGGGATTCTGATACTTGACCAAGTGTGGGTGTCCCTGAGGAGCTGAGCAATCGGACTAAGGCTGGCTCCCCGGCTCTGGCCCCCAGCTGCGTGGTCCGCACGCGATATTCCCCCCGGGGCTGAGACTTTTCCTGCTGCTCCCGTTCCGGCTGGGCAGCCGCGGGAAGATCATTAACTCAGAACGGTCGGGGAGCGAGGCTCGAGGGAGAGGGAGAGGACTGGAGGTCCTCAAACCCGGGACCCACAAAAAGTTCCCTGGAGAAACTTCTCAATCTTGGTCTGGGGCTCTCATGAGAGGCCTCGGCTGGACCCTGACGGTTCTTATTTTGCTCCCAGTCCCTGTCCTACCTTGCCGGCGCTTGTCCGGCTCGCGTTCTAGTAGTACTCAAAGCTATAACTTCACGTCCAGCTTTCCTACGGGCCTTGCCCCAGATCGGCCTCGCGGGGCCTTTTCTGTTCCTCTCCCGTTCCCTGCCCGTCCTCCTTCCACAGTGAGCTTTCTCCAGTTCTCCCAGAACCTGCCGAGCATCTTTCCCGGGCCTGTCCTAGCCAGGACGTTTCCTCCCCGGTACTGAGTCCCTTAGAGATGATTCCCACTTTCTCCCTGTCCTCTGAGGGTCTTTCCCAGGTTCCATTCTTATTTGTTTCTCTCCTCCGTCCGGGGGCTTGCTGGGTCTTTCTCTGTCCCCTCACATTCCCTCTGGGCCTTTCTCTCGGTATCACCCAGTTTTCATCCTAGCCTTTCCCCCACCCGGAGGGGGTCCCCCAGGTTCCTTCCCGACCCACTGGGTCCCTCGGGGCCCTCACCTGGAGATCCTCCAAGCCGTGATGTGCGGCCAGGCCGTGTAGGCCAAGCGGCCCGTCCGCCAGGCCGTGGGCTCCGTCCGCCAGGCCGTGCAGGAGGCGGGGAACGCCCGGGTAATCCCGGCGAGGGTCCAGGCCCAGAGCTCGGTGAGTCTGAGCCAAGAGGCCCTGCTCGTCCTGACGGCCGCCGCGGGGAGAAGGCCACGCGGGCTGCTGGTGCTGGTGCGGGTGCGGGTGTTGGTGGAGCGTCCCAAGGCCGCTGTAGGGTTCGCCTAGGTGGGGGAAAGCCGTCTCCTGGGTTTGACCGTAGGGTAGAGGCGGCTGCGGGTAGGGTGGCGGAAAGTAGGGCGGCTGGAAGTCCGACGCAGGCGTGTGGCAAAGAGGAGGCGCCGCCGCCGCCGAGAAGGCCGCCTGGCTGAGGGAGGAGAGCTGCGACAGGCGCCCTCCGCCAGCCGCGCCGTTCAGCCCATCCGGACGGTCCTGCGTAAGAAGAGAGAGAAAGACGGAGAGTTGGACCGACCGAGGGGACGTACGAGCTAGTCTCAAACCAGTAGGGGTTCCAGCCCAGGTCTACCTCTGCTCCCAGACTCGGGCCCGATATAAATCTGGAACTAATCATAGAACCCAGAAACAAGCAGTCAAAAAAGACCCCGGGAGGGAAGGTAGAAATTAACCGGAGCGAAGGTCTAGAATTTACCCAAATCGAATAATCGAGTATCAGTTTAGTTAAACATCAAAGACAAAAAGGATTAAACAAATCAAAACAACAATACTCAAGTCCTGCCCCCCCCCCCACCCTCAACAAATACAAACTCTTCTTTCCCCGTCGCTGCCCTAGGGGCCCTCCGGGGTACTGTGCCTCCAGGGTCCCAGGATCCTGTAGGGTGCGTGAAAAAGTGGAATAACGGAGGTGGGATGCCCCAACCCCAACTTGTAACTCTTCACTCTTCCTTTCTTTCCTTCCCCCACTTTTTTCTCCCCGGGGACCCAGCGCTAGTCTTTTTTCCAAACCCAGGGGCCGATCTCCAAGCGTTTGTCTCTAAGACCCGATCCCGAATCTCCTGAGAGTTTCCCAGTCCCTCCTAGCCTGCAGTCGGAGAGGGCAATCAGCCTATACCCCACCTTTGGGGACTGCAGAAGCCCCGCACTTCCCCCGCTGAGATTTCGTTTTTGTCGGGGGAAGAAGGCAGGGAGTAAGAGTTGTATCGGAGTGTCGGGACTGTCCCGGGCTGAGCTGTGGCCCTGGGCTATCCCCGCCCTAGACCCTCAGGTCCAGTTCACAGGTCCCGGTGTTTTCACTGCCTCCCACCCCCACCCCAACCCCCTGCAGCACTCACCATCGCGGAATAAGTATGAACCAGCATGGGTGCGGGAGGGCTGGAGGCGGCGGCTCGAGGGACCGCGGGGCCTCGCGGAAGAGACTGACAGACAGACTGCTTGACAGACAAACTGAGGACGCTTCAATGCCGAGTCCCGGAGCTCCGGAGTCTGCGCAGCCGGCCAGGGGTGGGCGCGGGGGGCAGCCCCTAGGAGCGGGATCCTCAATGTCCGGAGCCCCCGCTAAGAGCCATGGGGCGCGGGGGGAGGGGGAGGCAGCAGGCGGGGGAGTGAGAGTAGGGACTTGGGCAGGGGGGCCACAAGGGGGCTGAGTAGGGGATGGCCTGAACGGGGAGGGGGGGGGAGGAGGAAGAAGAGGAGGAGGTTTCCAGTTGGAAAAGTGTTTTAGCTCGTTCCTATCTCCCAGCCCTTCTCCCTCTGAGCCCAGACCAGCTCCATGCGCTTCAGTTATATGGGCGGGAGCGCGCAGGGGGGCGCCGGGGGCGCGCATTAAAGAGACAGTCCGGGGGCTTTAGCTTAGGCCTTCTCGGTGTCCCCAAGGAGGTGGGGGTGGGGAGGAGAGGAGGGAAAGTGTAGAGGGGTCTTTGTCAGGGGAGAGGAAATTCTACCTGCTTTCTCAAGGGTGGCACCGGAGATGTGCCAACTCAGGAGAGTCTACACCAAACAGATCTTCAGGACCTCTCCGTAATATCGACGCCTGGGTCCGCGCTCCGCAGCTTCCTCCTGGGTCTGGCACCTTTCCCTCCTCTCCTGGATTCCTCGGCTCCCCGCTTCCTCTGCCTCGCACCCAACGAACGGCTGCCCTGAGAACAGGGCGACTGCACTGGCTCTCCCAGCCATCCTGGAGCTTACCCCGCCACATCTCCGAGGTCTGAAAAGGCCCAGGAAAAGGCCAGGAGAAAGACTATGTAAGGCAGGGCCGCGGGCTTATATGGCAAACTAAAATTGGGGAAGGAGGACCAGTAAAGAGTAAAGAATTCGGGAAAAAGTGCTCGGAGCGGTGCTGCTGCTCTGGGAAGGGGAGAGGTGTCTGTTTTCTGGCTCCGCCGTTAAAGGCTTCTACCTGGCCCCCACCTGGCCCAATTCCCCGTTAAACCTGGGCCGACCTGAACAGAGCTTTCCACCTTCCCACCTCAGGGAGGCCTGTGGCGCCCTGAACATTGTCCGGGGGAGCCTGAGCGGGAGAGCACCGGCGGAGGTGAGAAAGTTTATGTGCTAGTGGGCTTGGGTGTCCCATTGGATGTGATGGTAACACCGGAGGGTTTGGGGTCTGGGAGCCTTGTGTTCTCGATTGTAAGTCTGACCTACAAGAGTATGTATGTCTATAAGTATGACTGTATGGTATATATATATATATACACACACACCTTTCTGTGTGTCTGTATATGGTTGTACACAGGGGCAGTATTGTGATTGTGTGTGATTGTATTTATGGCTCTGACACAAAGGTCGTATGTAGTATCGTGCATCTTTGTGACAGTTGCATCTTCCCCACTGCACTTTTCCCTCTCCCTGACAGCTTCTGGCATCCAGTCTAATCCCTTATTCCTCATATGCACACCTCTTCCCTCAATGGGCTGACGGGAGCCCCTGAAAATCTAGGGGTCAGGAGAAAAAGAGAAATCAAGAAAGAGGAAGTGAGAGAAAATGGAAAGCTATAATGAAGAAAACAAAGAGGAGGAAGAATGAGAGGGAAGGGAGTAGAAGAGGAAAAAAGGACAAGGAAGAAGAGAGAGGGAAGGGAGGAGGGGCGATAGAGGAGGAACTAAAAGAAAGGAGAGGAGAGAAGCAAGATGACCAGGAAGAAAGGTAAAAAAAAAAAAAAAAGAAAAGAAAAGAGGGGAGAGGAGACAGGGAAGCAATTAAAGAAGAAAGGAGGGAAACAGAGAAGAGAAAAAGGGGTTAGAGAGAGGCAGAAAGAGAAGAGAAAAGAAAGACCAGAAAGAGGATAAAAAAAGAGAAGTAAAGGGGTGAGAACCAATGTAACCCAGCCATCATTTATTAAATACCCTTTATGGAGACTGTGTCTGTCCCAACTGTAAGAGTTGTGCTGTACTCTCTCAAAGCCTACATCTAACAAGTTTCTCTTTGCTTGTCAGGAAGGAGGCCCCTTTCATATTTCCCCTGGGACTTAGGGCAGGGTGGGGCTGGCAGCAGCAAGCAAGGAGGGAAAGACACTAGCATTTATTAATTGCTTACTATTAAGTGCCAGACACTGCTAAAGGAGTGAGCCATAAGTGAGTTGGGCTCTCCCAATGCAAACCCATGGTAGCCCAAAGCCTGGTCTTATTAGTTGTGAGAATTTATAGTATCAGATAGTGGGCTGAGATGAGGGGGTTGGAAGGGGGGGGGAAAGCTCTCTTCTCTTTGCAATTCTCCCCACACTTCCCGCCCCTCCCCCCCAATCTATAGATCAGAAGTGCCGTTCCTGAGTAATCATGTGCGTCTGTGTGTGAGAAATGATGTGGGAGTGGGAGCATATGTGTTTGTGTGAAGTTGTGTTTATGTTCATCTCTCTGTGTTAGATGTGTAATAGCCATGCCCTGGGCTTCGGTGACATACTCGCTGGGGAGTTTTGTTTTGTTTTTAATTCAAACGGCTTTTTGTTTGTTTATTTTAAAAGGGAAAGAGGAAGGGCCAACTCACCACGGACCCCCTTTATTATGTGATCAGCACAAAGCAGGACTCCAGCCTGAGTCTATAAATGGATCCACCACAATCCCAGGAGATGTCTTTAATCCTCTTAGTCTGCTCCATCATGTCCCACACTTTCAGAAAGGGAGAGTCCGTTGTCTCCACGTGAAGTTTACTTACTTCACGTGGAGGCAGAGATAGTTCCTCAAGTTGCCCTGCATATAGTGATGAGTGTGTAGGTGTATATTATGGCGTGCTGGTATCTTTGCTCATATTCAGTCATATCTGATTCTTCATGACCCCCTATGGAGTTTTCCTGGCAAAGATACTGGTTTGTCTTTTCCCTCTCCACTGGATTAAAGCAGAGATTATGACTTGTCCAGGATACCTCAGCTAGTAAGTATCTCACATCTTCCCGTCTCCAGATCCAGCACATTATACTTGGAGCCATCTAATTGCCTCCAAAATGGGCTTACATCTATATTCATTCTTTGTTGGATTCCCTACTCACTCTTCCTTCATTTTTCACAGCCTCAAAATCCCAGGGTTCTCGCTTCTGTTCATCAAAAGATGCCCAGACCAGGGCCAGTGGAACTTGTAGCTTGGGCAAAAGGATGGTTGGGTAGTAAAGAGAGGGACAAAAGGGAAATTTTCATATGGTGATGAGATCATGGATTTTGAGCTGAGGTCATTGATTCCAACTCCTGCATTTCTCAGACCAACAAATTAAAGCACCCTGTGATTAACCAGAGCCTGGATTCGAATCTAGAGCTTCCTTCGGCTCTTGGCCACACTTTTTCCTTTGCTGCCTGTTCTTGAAAGAAAATAGCAGGAGGTCAGGACAGGAAGAGCGTTCCCTTCCATGGGCCACGGATCCCCAGGTTGGTCCATGAAGAAAGTGCTTTCCCCTTTTCTTTCCTAAACCCATTTCCCAAGTCCAGAGGGTCCCTGCTAACCAGACTGTCTGTGGAGAGAGAAGGGCTTTGCAGTGTGTGTGTGTGTGTGTGTGTGTGTGTGTGTGTGTGATATGCGGGGGCAGATCCTTCCTAAATATTTGGCCACTCAGTGACTTGTCCTTTTTGTCTATTTCTCTGTGTCTCCTCGGTACTGGGCACACGATACTAAGTGCTTGTTGATTAGAAAAATGTCACAGAAGGGATTGCTGCTCCGCTATGGCTGGTCTGGAGGCTGCTGATTCTGGCTCCTGGGAGCCGGGCTCCAGCTTGGCCCAGAGAAAGGGAAGGAGCCTGGTGGCCCAGTGGCCCAGTGTGACTCAGAAAGCCCCCTGGCGGAGAGCCCAGACAAGTGCCTCTCAGGGTCTTGTGAGCCGGTTCATTCACGACCGACTCTTGGAGATCCATTTGGAGTTTTCTCAGCAGTGGTTTGCCATTCCCTTCTTCAATTCGTTTGACAGATGAGGAAACTGAGGCAAGTAGGGCTAAGTAACCTGTCCAAGGTCACACAGCTAGCTAATAAGTGGCTAAGACCAGATTTTACTTCAGGTCTTCCTGATTCTAGGCCTTCCATTCCTATCATCTCTAGGATTATAGGATTCACTCAGAGACCAAATAATCCTTTTTACAGATAAGGAAACTGAGGATTTGAGAAGTTTAGGGATTTACTCAAAGTGATATAAATAGTAAGAGACAAAGACTGCCTTTGACTTCAGATCTAGCTGTGTTTCCATGGTAGGGTACTGTCTTTACAAGCTGAGGGGTGGTCCACATGGCCAAGTCTGTATCCTGGTAAACTCTCAGCCAATTGCCTAGGAAAGCTTCCCTCTGGAGGTGATAGGACACGTGCCCTGGGTGCTCTTCTGGAGCAACTGAGGCAGACTTCAGAAGTAGGACCAGGGTCTAACTACTGGGGAGAGCATTCCACTCCGGCTCCCACAGGGTTCCTCCAACACACATACCCCCTGGAGAAAGATCAACATTCACCCTCCCGCAGAGCCCTTAGGAGGAGCTAAGTTGGGATAGAGGGAGACTTTCCTTGTTTCTGTAAAACTGTGGATCCTCTATTCAGGGACAGATAGGGAAGAGATGAAAGAGGGAATTTACTGTTGCTTGTTAAAGTTTAAATTCAGACTGGCATTCTGCAATCTAACCCCAACCTCCCCTCCCCTTGACTTCCCTCCTCCCATGAGCTTTTCCCCTCACAACTCCAGGCTACAGCAACATCCCCTCTCTGTATGTCTGTACTGTGCCGTTTAGCACTAGGCTCACCACAGGGACAAGCTTGGGACAGTCCTTAGAGATGAAAGGTCTTCTGGTCTCTCTTTTTTACACATGAAGAACCTGATGTCCAGAGAGGCGTAAAATGTCAGGTACTAAGTAGCCACCCAGGATTTGGGACTGGGTCCTCCAACTGGAAATCTAGCATTTTCTCCCCACTATTATTACCCTGTTGAGAGCCCAATCTTCTTTCCTAGAGAAAACAGGCCCAGAAGTCATAGGTAACTCAGCCCACATCCCAGGATTCGAATTCAGCACTTCTTCCACCACGTGACAGAGACTTTCATGTGTGTGTCTTGTTTCTCCAGTTCCAGGCAGTGAGAAGATCTTTGCTCTTCTTTAGGGGTAGCCACAAAGTGGGCAGTCAACACAAATTCTTGAATGAATGAATGACTGATACAGAAACTTCAAGGTTTGAAGTAGGCGCCATTATGATCCCTCTTTTGCAGAAGAGAATGACAGCCCTTCCTGAGCTGGGGAACTTCACTTGCCAGGGCCTGGGAGGAAGGGGGCAGAGACCAGGGCCAGGACCCAGTGACCACCAGGCCCCACAGGCTTGGGGACAGCCCTTCAGTGCCTTCTCATTGCCAAAGCCCCACACTACTTTGGAAGGTGGGCTTCTAGTCCCTGCGTCTCCAGAACATTTGCCCCTCCTGTGTCCAAGTGAATGCTCCCATCAAGTCGGAGCCGGAATTAGATGGGCGAGTGGGGGGATGGGGAGGCTGGAGATGGAAGACTAGATCTTGCAGTGACATCTGGTGGACACATCTCACCACAGCAGCCCAGCTTGGTCTGGTCCTAGCTACATCAGCCTAGGCTGGAGCTGGAGGGCTGTAGGGAAGTTGGAATATGACTTCCTATAGAGTAGTTACACGTGCCTTTTGGCTTTCTCCCCTGCTCCCCTCAGGACGGCTAGGGTCTATCTTCCACGACAGTAGATGGCAGTCTCCACAAGTCAAGGTTGCAGGGGTCAAGGGAAGCTTCTCTGGTTGTGGTCACCCACCGGGAACCCTGGGTACCTCAGGCCGGCTTCCTCTGCTCCATCACAGCCCACAAAGCCCTCGGGGCTGAGTGAAGGGCCTGGGCAGCCTTGGCTGGGGGTGGAGCTCCAAAGGCTGCCGGCTCTAGAGCCAAACCCCCCGAAGGCAGCTGGGAACCCCAGCCCTGTGCCCCATGGGGGAGGCCCAGACCTCTCAGAGGCAGGCATTAATCAGCAGACGCCCAGCACAGCAATGATCACCAATAACTATTTATTGAATGTCCACAGGTGTACAGTGTGAGCTTGGCACATTGACAGAACAGGAGGAGGGGGGCCCGGGGACGCCCCCTCCCCACGCCCGGGGTGGGCAGCGCCTGCCGGGCTGACGGCTGCTCAAGTTTCCATGCAGAGAAGTCAGGGACAGGGAGCTGAAGCCAGGCACCAACACAACAACAGGAAGTCAGTCACCAGGGGAAAAGGATGGGAGACATGCAGATGTAGGGATGTCCCCTCGCTCCCAGCTTCAGCAGGGCAGGGCCAGGGGGCAGGAGGGGGGAAGGCAGGCAGGGCTAGAAGGGTTGATACCCACGCTTGGTGCAGAAAGAAAAAAAGAAGTCATCATCTTCCCCCAGCATTGCCCACCATCAGTATGAGAGCCTGCAGATCCCTGGGTCCCCAAGGGGGCTCGGTCAGAGAGAAGGTTGTTCTCTTCTTAGCAAGGTCAGGGAGGATTGATCCCATCTCTACCCCGGGAGGTCCTGGGGGGTCAGCAAGGGAAGCCCATGCCCTGGCCGGCAGGGCCCACCGGCAGAGACTGAAGCCCATACAACCCCTGCCTGCCTGCCTGCCTGTCCCTTCTCACCTCTGCTGTCCTACCTCCTGGGGGAAAAGCATCCCTCCCGTGGGCCTGGGGGAACTCCACCTGCACCATCCTTCTCAGGGACACAAACACTGATTTCAAAGCTGTGGCTGATGGGAAGAAGGTTCTTGAGTCCTCCAAAAATCACGACACTGCTGTCTGCTGCCCTTTCCCACCCCAGGGGAGTAGGTTGTAGCTCTTTCGCCAGGGGTCCGGCTCCATGCTCCGGCCCTAGGCCTGGCTGGGTACAGAAAAGCCAGAAAGCTGGGGGCTTGGGGCTGTGGGGAAGGTACCTCCTCTCTCCCTCCCTCCCTCCCTCTCTCTTCCCCTCCCTCCCGGGTGGCCAGGGCAGGGGCCAGGAGGGGATGGTGGGGGAGCGCTCCCCTCAGGGCTCGGAGAGGCACTGTTCCAGGGCTGCCATGCGGTAGTGGCTGGCAGTCTCCTCTCCAGCCTGCAGGCGCATGGCTTCCCGGCAGAGGCGGTTGGCTCGGGCCAGCTCCACCAAGACCCCCTGGTAGGCAGCCACCATCTCGGGTTTGACCGAGGTTGGGGAGACACTGCCCAGGAGCTGCAGGAGCTCCTGGGGCCAGCGAGAGCGCAGGGCCGCTGGGGCCAGCCAGGGCAGCAAAGGCACGCAGCCTGTGAAGGCCTGCATGCCCAGGAACCACAGCTCCTGTAGGTCGGCCCATACACCCTCATAGTCGGGGGCCAGGGTCAGGGCGGCCTGCTCGGCGCCGGGGCTGGCTCTGGCCACGTGGGACTGAGACAAGAAAAGGATGGCAGCTGCGAAGAAGCCACGGGAGGCAGGGGTCCCCTGGAGAGCTGCAACACAAGCACAGGGGAGGGGGAGAATTTCAGGCAGGCAGGGGCCACCTTCCCCATCGGAGGGGCAGAAGGAATGAGGGAGGCTGCTCACCTTCTGATGTGGAAGCCTGACTTGGCACTGAGACAAGCAGGGTAGCAAGAGGCCCAGTTCACAAACAAAAACCCTCAGGCTGGGCAAGGGGAGACACTCAACCCAGAGCACAAGTAACCCACACTAATTAGGCACCTGCTCTTGGCCAGGCCCAAAGGCCAAGTTCAGGCTTGCTCTCTGGCATCATGGCCTGTCGGAGGGGTTTGTGCACACAAAGCACGCAGAGGGGCTTTACGTTTGGCCCCCTGGAAAGAGTCCTGCAGCCGGAGCAAGAGGTCTGCCTTAACAATCACTAGTTCTCATCTGTGTGATCTCAGATAAGCGTTTCATTGCTTTGAGCCCAAGTGCCTCATCTCCAAGATAGGTTAAACTAGCTACCTGGAAAAGCTGCCAGAAAGACAGTAAAAATGTAGGCAAAAGACTCGGATGAAGGCGAGTTGTTATGAATGGAAGCCAGCGTTGTGAAAGGAGTGGAGGGATCTGGGAAAAAGGGGGAATGTCCCATGGATCCCTTAGGATCAGCCTGGCTCAGGGAAACAACAGGGGTAGGGGCCTGGCATTCCCCTCATCAGCAACCGCCTCACCCCCCAACACTGTATCAAGGAGCCTGGATTAGGGAGGATCCAGCCCACAGGAAGGAGGAGGGAGGAACAGGAGCAACCCCAATCTGTTGGTACACTCATTGTTCATGCAGAATATTCCTGGTCTGGAAGAGGCGTTAGCATGTTCCATTATCCAGGGACTGTGAAAGCCTCTTGTGTCTTGGAGCAGCCTCTCCCAGAGGAAGGGGATGCAGTTATTCCCCCAGGAGCTACCTTGTGCCTCCTGCTGGGTTTAGGTCATGCTGTGATCCCAAAGAACTGGTAATAGGAGCTCCTGGTTTTGTTTTGTTTTTTCCCAGCAGGATTAAAACTCCTTTCTTTGAAGGGCTCCCCTTTAACCACCAAATTTCGGGCTCAGTATTTAAAGTCAGAGAACAAAGAACATTACGCCCTGTTCCTGGATGGATGTTTGCTGATCTCATCCAACCCAACAGATGGGACACAGGGAACAGTCAGGGACAAAGGGGACCCAGCAGACACCCACAGTCAGAGTGGAAGCTTCAGCCTGGCTGGGGTGGCCCAAGGCCTGAGAACCCAGCCAGGGGAAGGGCTTCTCACCTCTTCGAAGAGCCAAGCCTCTAGTTAGGGGGCTGAGAAATAGCTGGCTGGCAAAGTTTTGCTAAGAAGGAAGCTCAGAGGCAATACCAGCTTCCAGGGTCGGAGGCCGTGATTTCTGATTTGAAGGAGGCTCTGCTGCAGAAACCTCCGGATTGACTCACAGACCCCCAAGGTTATAGACAACTTTTATCTTGTCCCTATTCTTGTTTCCAAGCAGGATCACCCGGGACACCTCCAAAGAGTTTTGAAAAAACTGTCATCTTCCCAGAGAATCTTGGTGCCCAGCCTCCGCCCACTTTCTCCTTTCTCAGAACAATGACTCGTTCTACCAGGGAAGGCAGCTAGCTCCAGGCTCGGTGTCCCTGGCCTGGCTCTCCCCAGAGCTGCTTACCTGGAGAAGTGCTGAGGAGCCGAGCCATGAGCAAGCCCAGAGTAGCCACGTTGGCAGCCAGGAGAAGCCTTCCCTTCTGCTGAACCAGCGAAGGCAGGGAAGTCATTAGAGTATTCATGAGAGATGTGAAGCAAGCATCCCGCCTGCGGGGAGGGAAAGGGGCCAGAAGGCAGAATCAGTAGGCTTTGAAGTAGCCTCACTTAGGACCCGAGTTCCAGGTCAGTTCTGAGGAACTCACACACACAAGACGCCAGGGGACAGAAATAAGTCAGGCAGTGGGCCTAAAAGGACACACTCTGAGAACTTGCTCCTTTTTCTCTTGGGGTAAGCAGGGGGCAGAGGTCCAGTGGGCATAGCTATGCAAAGGCTTTGGCAGATGTAAATTTTAGGAATTACACAGTCTCACGGGGAAGAGGGTCTGACTAGTGCCTGGAGCCCAAAGCAGACCAATTTAGGTTGAGTTCTAAGTCCGTCTCTGGCTCCTTCTCTGCCCGTAAGTACAAGTCGGTTAGGTGGCAGCAAGACTCTAGTTTGTCTCTCCCCCCCCCCCCAACCTCTGCCTGGCCCATCCCTCCCCAACCCCTCACTTGATCAGTCCGGGCGCAGTGACCACCAGGTTGAGGAAAATGTGGCAGCAGGTTTGCAGACCGATCTCTACACTGTCAGGAAGCACTGAAGTGTCATGGCCAGGAGAGGTGAGCTCCCACTGCTGCAGGAAGTACTGGCAGAGCAGCGAGGGGGCCCCTTCCTTAATGAGGATCTCCCGGGGACCATCCTCTGCAGTCAGGTGGCACCAGCCTGGCAGGAGGAGCCTGAGGAAAGACATGAGCTAGGAATGGTGGCTTGCCAGGCTGAGTTTCTCTCCCCGTGGACAAAGCCAACCCTTGTGCCATCCTTGACTGGGGAGCTTGTGGACAAAAGCCCAGGAAAAAGATGGGGAAGCATAAATAGGGTTAAGGTGAAACTACCTGGAAGTGACCAGCTCCAAATGAGGAGGGAAGCAGTTCGGTCCCTTTGGGTAGAAAGGCCAGGTCTGGAGACTGGGGATTTTCTAGCTACATTTTTCATTCAGTGACTCACCGGAGGGCATCCCCAGGCCAGGAGGGCCCTGGAGGAGTAGGAGAAATGGCTAGATTTGCCACTTGTTGTGAGAGATCGCCAGCCTCCTCAGCCTCCTCATAGAGGCTCTTGGCGTATCGGACCAGGAAGGGCAGCAGCTGGCAGATCTCCTTTCGAAGGGATGAAGTCTCTTCTGCCAGCCAGGCACCCAAGATTCTCACCGAGGCAAACACAAATGGCTCCTTCTGCTTCTCTGGCCCCACCTGCTCCCCAAGATACAAAGTGAGACTGAGGACCTTCCTTCCTCCTCCCACAACTCCCCAGCAGTTCACCCCTGACCATCCCTGGGGGTGCCATAACAAGCCATGTCCCCCCCCACTGGATGTTCTGAGAACAGCTGTAAGCTAGCCTGACTCACGGAAATTTCACCAAATCGGGATTTCAGAAACTTCAGGTTTCTAGACTAACCTCCAAGTCAGTGTAAAAACCCCCCTCTTGAGCCTCCCTGAGGGCAGCAGTTAAAGAGAACTTGGCTTGTGGCTGGTTAGGACCTAGCATTCCGGACTGAATTCTGGCTCCCACCTTCACTTTCCAACTTAATTCACTGCACTCCCTGTTTCAGTCAAACCGCCCTCGGCTCCCTTCCCTGACCTCTTTCCATCCTCCCTTGGATAACCTTTTGAGCAGCACAGTGCCTCCTCCCCATATCAGCCAGCTCTGGCACCTGCTACAAGCCTTCCCTCATAAAAACCTTTCCAGCACACAATTCTTCCCCTCTGAATGCCCTTTGTTTACTCTGTCTAGCTCTCACTCTGTGCTCCCATCACATCACATCCTCCCTATTTGATTGTAAACTGCCCAAGGGCAGTGACTTTTTCACTTTCCCATCCCTGGGAACACCTGCATTTTAAAAGTATTGGTGGAAGACGTGAGTATTCTGCAAGAAAGCCAGTTATACCTTTCAGCCCACAATTCTCTTGCAGGATCTCTATCCCAAAAACATTACATTTTGTTTAAAAGGACCTTTTTGTACAAGACATTACGGCTGCTCTGTTTGTGTAGTAAAGAAACCACCTGTGTATCCACTTATTGTAGACTGGCTGATTAAATTAAAGCAGGTTAAGGAAATGGACCACAGTGGAATGGGGAACTGGTCTGAGAGCCAGGAAAATCTGGCTCCATAGCCTACCTGACAACACAGAGGCTGGATGGCCCCGGGCAACCAATTCCTCAACCTCAGTATCCCCAAGAAACTCTCAGGAGTTACAAAGTGCACACTCTGTGGTGTAGCTACAGTGGTATTGGGAGTACTCAATGGGGGCTTTTATGATAATAAAATCGTCGGTCCAAGGAGAGAGAAAGAGAATGAAAGATGGGAGGGGAAGAGGGACACGGAGGGAGGGAAGGAGGAAAACAGAGAGAAAGAGTGGCAGACAAAGAGATCTAGAGTTTGGGAATCATACGCTTCGTGCCCCACAAGGGCTATAAAAGAGGAACAGAACCACAGGGTGGGGAACTGCAGGCAGGCTCCGAGGGGGCAAGGAGCAAAAGCATCCTCTTTGGTTGGTTCTGCCCAGCAAAGGCCGAGGATTTGAGGGGCATTCTTTGTTCTGTATGTTTCCTGGATGGTGGTCTGTACTTCCCCCCCCACCAGGAACCCTAGCACGTGACTGTTGTGAGCACTGCAGCCGGGCTGTGGGAGCCGAAGCTGCCTCATGAGAGGTGAGGAAGAGGAGGAGGGAAGGCGGGATGGCCGACGCAGTCTCTTTGCTACCCCTGCTGAAAGCCAGGTTGGGGGAGGGCCAACTTCTGGAGAGAAGCACTAGACCACCCCTCCCCAGACTGCTTGGCTCCTGGCTGGCCCAAGAGAAGGGGACATTTTCCAGTGACAGCTTTGCCCTGGCTTTGAGGGGCCTTTTTGGGAGGTGGGGTGCAGTGGGAAGGGTCTTGCCTCACTTATATACAGGAGTTGAAGATGGAGCTTTGATATGGCATTGGAAGACCCCTTTACTATCCCAGGCAATTCTCTTCACTTTGATGTACCTCAGTCTCCTCATCTGTCAACTGGGTAAATAATAAGACTCATACTACCCATTCCACAAAGGGACATTATGTCCATTAAGAGGAAATAATGAGCATAAAGTAATGTGGAAGTGTAATCCATCTACGCACATTTCTACAAGCCTGGGGACTTCCCAGGGGAGGGGCTGCCTCCCTCTCTGCTCCTCTCTTTTTCCCCAATGGCAAGGGGCTGGGCAACCTCTTTACCTGCTGCAGGTAGTGAATGACAGCTCCAATGGCCTCCTTCATGATGCTCACAAGCTGTACTTTCTGGGGCTCCTTCAGCAATGGCTGTTCAACCCGGGTACATTCCTGGATGCCCAGCTCCATCAGGGCATAGCAGGCAGTCACCACATCCTCCTTCACTTCCGCCCCAGGCTCCTCAAGGGCAAGCCTCACCTCCACACAGGCCAGGTTCACCAACAGGGCCAGGAACTTGCCCCCAGACCCACCAGCCGGGATCCACTCAGAGCCACAGGCATGTGCCAAGCGAGCTGCCAGCTTCAGGGCCGGGTTGCGCTGCCAGGAACTCAGCTTGCTGCCCAGGATCCGTGCCAGCCCAGCCTGGAGATCTCGGAGGCACTCGGTGGGGACAGTTGTCGGGGGCAGAAACAGGGGCAGCAGCTGGCAGAGCTCAAACTTGCTGGCATCCTCAGCCTTCTGGAAATCCTCGCTCAAGCCCCGAAGCACGGCCAGCAGCTCGGGCTCCGCCTCCTTCCAGCACTGGGTCTCTGCAGCTGCCAGCAGTCCCACGAGGAGGGCCAGGGCCTGATCGAAGCCGTAGCCGTGCCCCAGGTAGGCCTGGCACAGGGCAGACACGGTACCCCCAGCAATGAGGTGTCGGGGTCCGCGGGGCGTGCCAGCCACGGCAGTGAGGCATTGGTAGGTGTCATCGATCATGGAGCGGCGGGCTGCGTCGTCGGGGTCGCCCCGGGTGGTGAGGATGGCGCACAGGATGGGGATCTTGTTGAGAACCTGGGGGTGGGCAGCCAGCTCGGGGTCGCTGCAGAAGCAGGCCAGCAGGGCCACCCCTAGAGCTCGAAGGACATGGTCAGGGCAGCCGTCGGGGGCTTCCTTGGAGGTGAGGAGCCGATTGGGGAAAGTGAAGCCCACGGCATCAAAGATCCTCCGCCGGGTTTTCGCATCGATGTCACCCGCTTTGACTGCCTTGGTTACCTGTGGCGGAGGGTCAGGTAGGAGGAAAACAGGCATTGGGGATGGCCTTGCTTTCCCCTCCTCCCTCCAGGGTCCTCGGTGGTCCCAGGCACACCGTCCGAGTCAGGCTGGCGGTCCCTAGAGGGCCCCCGATACTTCTGCAGGCTTGAGCCCAGGCAGGGGTTGGGCCCTTTCTCGCCCTAAGACTCTTATGCAATGGAAGAGAAGCTGCTGCAAAGGGGGAGGAGAGGCTGTGTCCAGCCTCCATCCCTCCCTGCTTCTAGCACCTCCCCACCCCCCTTACTAGAGAGGGCTTTCTCTTGTCTAATTCTGGTGCCAAAGACCGAGCTGGAAAGGGTCTGGCACCTACCACTTAAAGGGCCCTGCCTCCATGCTTAAGGAGCGAGGGTCCTTCCCCAGAGAATTCCTTCCGAAAATTGTCTCCTCTCTCCCCACCACCTTGGGGGGGTGGGGAGGGGGAAACGGCTCCTGTGTCTCCATGATCTGCCTGTCAAAACATTTCCCCTCACACTTCACCTAAACACCTCCTCTGCTGCAGTGTGAGCCCTTGACTCCCATCCTTCTCTCAGTTGCCATGGCAAACAAGCATCGGCTGCTCTCCCCCCTCCCTCCCTCACCCCACACACCAACCACCCTTCCCAGCGCTGCAGGCTGCTGCTCTCCTGTCCCCACGCCACCCTCCCCTCGCCGAGCCCCCACTTTCCAGCCTGCGGGGGGTGCGTGTGAAGGGCCCTTCCCCAGGCTCCCTGAGGAGCCTCCGTCTGAGCCCCCCGCCAGCGCGTGCCCCACAAGTGGAGGGGAGGCTCCCCAAGCCCGTGAGTAGAGCACACCAGTCACTCGCGCCGATAACACCCTGTGAGTCAGCCCCCATCTGCCAGGGACGCCCAGAGTGAGTGCCTCCGTACCCTCATGTGGCCACCAGCTCTCAAGAGAGAAGCTGCTCCCCTACTCCCGCGTCCCGGCCCACTTCTCCACCCGCCGAGTGCATCGCCCTCAGGGTATCGAGGGTCTCCTTCCCGGCCCCCGTTCTTAGCCCAGCACCAGGAAGGAGCCATCCTCAATTGGTGTGCCCCCCGCCCGGCAGGCCCCGAAGCCCCTTCCCCTCCTCAGGTCCTTACTAGTAGCAGGGCAGCAAACTGCTCGCTGTCGTTTTTAGCATCTCGAAGAGCCCCCAGGTATCGCTCCAGGGTGGGGTTGCGGCTCTCAGCCTGGCTCAGAGCCGGCTCACAATCGGACGCCATGGTGCCCGCCTTGCCCAACTGCGAACACAAGAGGGACTGAGCGACGCTCCACGGGGGAAGGGGGAGGGAGGGGGGCGAGAGGGAGGGGTTAGCACAAAGAGCACTGGATGGGGTGGAGGATTGGAAGGAGAGGAGGGGAGGTCTCCCAGGGCTGCACTTCCCCTCCAAGTGGAGGGTGACAGAAAAGGGAGGACACAGGGATGGGGAGGTGAAGTCCCCGGCCCAAGGTCACCTACAAAAAGGGGGTAAGGGAGGGAGGCTGGGAAGCAGAGTCAAGCCTCCTGCCCCAAACCTGGCAACCCTTCCCCCACCTCTCTCCCTCCTATTTCCTCGTGGTTTTGTTAAGGAGCCTCAGGCCTAGAGAGCTTCAAGACCACCCCCCTCCACTCTAGACCCACATGGAAGAGGAGGGGTTGGAGGGGGAGGTGGGGGAGCATGGGGAGGACAAAACAGTGGAGGATGAAAACATAGCGGATGATCAGTGAGACATGCACAGGGAGCACGGAGCAGCCACCCAGGAGCATCCCACAAGGGAGCACCTCCAGCCCCTTCCCCTTTCCTCTGCAGCCTCCTCGCTCGGGCTCTGGAGCAGGGGAAAGCCTCCCAGTCTCCCTGCCCTGGGCTCCCTTTCCCCCCCTCGCCCCCCACCCCCTCCTGCGAGCAAGTGAGCAACAGCAGGATTAACCACTAAGGTTCACCCCCTCTGCCTTCCCACGCCAGTCAGCTTGCGGATGCAGGTGTCACCGAGCATCAAGCGGGAGCTGGCGGAGGGGGAGAGGGAGGGGAAGCAGGAGAGGACCGAAAACTGTCCAGTCCGCCGCCCCCCCCCCCCCATAAATAAATGAGAGCTGATCCGCGCGTGGCCAATCGAACATGGTCTGCTGGGTGGGGGTAAGGAGAGAAAGGGGGCGGGGGCCGTCGGGGATGGGGAGTCCCGGCGGTCGCCACCTGTCTCGCCGCAGCCAGGTCACAACACGACACTGATGAAGTCACGACAGGGCAGCATGATGAAGCCACACTTCAGGATGACCCGAGGTGATGTCACGAAGGAAGGCACGACGAGGTCACAGCAAGATCACGACATGGGACAATCCCCAAAGATGACATGACAAAAAAAATAATAAGGTGGAAAAAAAGGAGGACGGGAATGCGACGAGATGCTATCACGACTGGGGCACGGCGATGTCACGACATGAAGCGGTGATGTCGCGATATGACCCCCAGATGTCGCGATACGAGCCAGCGACCGGTCTAAAGATCCCTTCCAAGGATGGAGGCGGGGGCCCAAGGTGTTGGGGGGGACTGTGCTCACCCGGGTGGGGCCGCGAACCGAGAAGTCGTTCCTAAGCGAGATGCAGTCAGAGCCTCCACTGGTGCTCACACCGTGTTGCACACTCCGGGTTCCTGCTGCGGCAGCTCCACCCCCACCCCCGCATGCCACCTGGCCAATCAGCGGCAGGTTCACTCCTGGCGCCGACCAATGGCTCTTCAGGGCGTTGAACAGTAGGGGACGCCCCCGCTCCCGCCATTTTGCTTGTGGGCACTACTCCTCTTTGCTCTCGACGGTTGTTAAAAAGAGAAGCTATGGGGGCCAGATTTTTCAGAAACGCTTCAGAAAAGCAATAGAAACCTCCGTTTTCCTCTCCCTGGCACAGTTTTTTGATCCCTTCTGGGGTCTCTCTCTTTTCTCCCCTCCCCCCATCCTAGCCCCTCCTTCATCATGGCTCTGGCACCCAAGTTGCCCTTCCGGGCAGGGGGCAGAGAGAGCGGAGGCAGGAGGATTACTTCCGGGTGGAGGCCCAGGCCGTATCCGGCGGCTCCCGACCGTCCTAGGAGGCTTTAGTAGAAGGCATCTGCCCCTGGGAACCGAGCCTAGCGCCGACCGCCTAGGGCAGGGGAACCGAGGGCCGGAGCGAGCAGAGAGCGAGGAACGAAGCCGGTCTCTGCCGCTCCCTGGAGGCCGCCTGTCCATCGTGTGGCCTCGGCTGAACCCTGCTCGGCCCGGCCCGGCCCATCCCAGGCTGGTCCCGAGGCCCGGCTCCTGCCTCCCCCATGGAGCCAGAGGAGGAGGAGGCCGAGACTCGCCGAGGAGCCGCCGCCGCCCGGCTCTGAGCCCCGGGTAGGTGGGAGGGGGAGGAGGGATGGATTCCCCCGCAACTGCGGGCTCAGGCCTAGGTTCGGAGCCCGCTGGTCTGGCTGGCTCATCCCATCGCCCGCAAAGGGGTCTGGCGTGTCCGTTAGAATGTAAACTCGGTGCCGGAGCAGTCCCGGCGCTCGTGGGTGACCTGTGGCGGGGAGAGTGCCGAGGAAGATTCCGAGGTCTGGGTACCGAACTGGGCAGGGGCGGGACCGAAGGGGCCACCGGGCGGCGCAGCTCCCTTTCCCCCTCCCCCCCCCCCCCCCCCCCCCCCCCCCGCACAGCCTTGTTCGCTTCCAGGCTTAACGAGGATTAAGGGAGAGGGGGAAGGCGCGGCTCAGACTTTGTTAGAAAAGGGGGCGGGCGTCCAAAACCCGCGCGGTGGGGGGTCTTGGAGAGACCAACCGTCCGGGGCTGCGGCTGGGACGGTAAAATCAGAGGCAAAGAGAGCGCCTTTGAGACGGGATCGGAGAGAAGGAGGTCTTCGGACTTTGTAGACAACTAGGAGGCCGCACAATCTGACTAAAATTTGTGAAAAGCGCTAGCTGACTTTGTCTCCCATTCCTTCTTAGCAACTATGGAGCAAATTGGAACACGACCTCCCGGAACAATCTGTTCGTTTTTCCAGCTATTTGGAAAACAATGTGTTCAAATAGAAGCAAAACTATTCATGACAGTCTGTTCTGTGACTTTCCCAAATCTCTTTCGAGCTGCGCAGTGGCGGTGGGGTTTGTGGCTGTTCTGGCGGCTTTATTGTTGATCACTAATACCAGCCGAATAGGCTGTTTCCGGCATTCATTGCCCTTCAAACATATCTTATCGCTGAGTACATAAATGAAGTTCCACGTATGTAACTGACAGACTGAACTGTGATTCACCCCATCCACCCAGAGTATTAAGTAAACATTATCCTCGGAGCAGCTGCTGCCGCAGAGGGCCTTTATTTTGGGGATTCTTGCAATGCCCCAAATGCTTGAAGCATTGTGCGCCTCTGTGGGCTCCACTGTGCAGGGGTGGGCCCTTCTCCCTAGGTTTTTATTCTCTGAATTCTTCTAATAAGCATTCAGTGACCTGCTTTATGGTGTCTGCTGTGGTCAGAAAGTTCTTGCCCAGGTCTTGGTAACAACTTCTACTTTTGGCTCAAGTGTAGATTTTATAGGAAGGTCTTATTTGATATTTAAGTGTAATTGCTCTGTGCCTCTTCCCTTCATTGTATAGAACGTGGCGCCTCTAACCACCTCTTTCAGCCTGGTAGTGTTAATCACTCCTGTTTTTTGCTTTGAAGACTATTCATTTTCACAATGCCCACATTCGCCTACCTCTCGAGGTATTGTAGACAGGTGTTGAGTCACCCACAGCACTAAGGGAAGATAATTTTTTTTGATGAGCCTGTGTAGGCAATTTAATTCAACAAATAATAAGCATTTATTAGCTACTTTGTGGCAGGTTTTGCTGTGCTCAGGGGACCCAAGAACACAAAGTAAACAATCCTTTCTCTTAAGGAACACATGTCCTATTTGGGGAAAACAGCGTCTGCAAATTATCTACAAAGTAATTTATGGTGGGAAGAGCTCAAGAAACTGCAGAGAACCTGGATAGGCTTTTTTAAGGAGATGAGTGATCAGTTACATACCCACCACTTAACATTCTTTGTTGGTAGTTCTATCATGGTGTTGTCTATGGCTCTCCATTGTGTCGGATAGATCAGATGAGTTATTAGTATGGTTTCTGAATTATCCAGTATCATTTCCCTGCTTTTTCCCTCACCATCCTTAGCCAAGACTGGAAACTCATATAGTTTCTGAAGCGGCCTGGTGCTTAGTGAAAAATCGGCCTTGGGTTGGCTGTAACTTAGCTCTGTTAGCACCCTGAATCTTTCTTCAGTGGTACTAGCCAGCAGATAGCAGAGTGATGACAGTCTCCCTGTGTGCTTAGCACATTTGCTAAGCTTAGTGATGTTTGGGTTTGCCAACCTGTGCTGCTTGCCAGGCTGGGTTGACAGCTGCACATTTGAAATAGATTTTGAATGCTTCTTCAGAATTCATTAAAGCCTTATAATATTACTAGGATGTTTTTCTTTTTTTTTAAGTAATGAATACAAAGATGTACGGAAGATGTGTGGGTGGAGGGTGTCTCATAAAAGAAAAAGGACAAAGGTGCTGATTTACTATTAGGCAGTGACTATATAGTAACTAGGTATGAAAAGCCTACCCATTATAATTGCTCTACTTCATACCCCTTGCTGTGTTGTTATCCTGGTAATTATTAGATATGTTATAAGGCTCACAAAACTATAAAATTTTAAATTTTATTGGCAAAGATGAGGAAAGGAAAACCTGGAATTTCTCTTCTCCAGAACTGTCCCATTCTTTTTCTAATTGACTTTTCTAAGAAACAAATTGTTAATTACTGGGCAGGTAATTTATCTTCCTTGTGTCTTTCCAGAGTTGTGGTTCTCCCTGTCATAAAGACCATGGAGAAGAAGTTGAAAGTTCAATTATACATTGGCTCCTGGATTTTATCAAGAAGTTATTGTCAAAGACCTGCAAAGTGGCTGAAAATCCTGAATCTATTTTATGCATGCTTTTGTCTCAGTGCTTTGTGTTCATCAACAGGTATGAATTAATAATTCTAGTGGCTTCATGGCCATAAAGTGAGTAATCTTCACTTATTAGTTCTTAGATCCATTTTATTTTATTAGAGGCAGATGGGTTAAGTGACTTGCCCAGGATCACATAGCTACTAAGTGTCACAGTTTGAATTTAATCTCAGACCCTCCTGACTCCAGGGTCAGTGCTCTCTATCCACTGTGCAACCTAGTTGCCCCTTAGATTGATTTTAAAGGGTGACTCAAAGAGTAAAAATAGAAACAATTTGCTATTTAATAGGAAAAGTAACCTGAGCCCAAGGGGTGTTATTTAGCTTTTTGCTTGCCTAAGAAACAAATTTTATTCTTTTTTTTTTTTTTTTTTTTTTAACTGAGGCAATTAGTGTTAAGTAACTTGCCCAGGGTCACACAGCTAAGAAGTGTTAAGTGAGGTCAAATTTGAACTTAGATCCTCCTGGCTTCAGGGCTGGTGCTGTATCCATTGGGCCACCTAGCTGCCCCAGGGCTGATTCTCTATCCTCTTCACTACCTACTGCCCCAACAAATTTTATTCTTGCTCAGGCAAGTTGGCTTTATTATTTTAATATAGTTATCAAACATAGTTCTTCCTTCAGTTAAACAACATTTATTGAGAACCTATTATGTGCTAAGTACATGAGGAACAAAGAAAGACCAAAAAGATAAATAATCCCTACATATAAGGAATCTAATGAGAAAGACACATGCAAAAATTATGTACCAACAAGATATCTATAGGCTAAGTAGGAGATGGTGTCAGGGGAATGCACTGAGATTAAAGAGGAGTAGAAGCGGCTTCTTGCAGAAGGTAAGACTTTAGCTGAGACTTGAAGGATACCAGGGAGCTAGATGGTGGAGAGGGAGAATTTCCAGGAGGAAGATGGGGTGAAAAGATGTCGGTGAAAATACCTAGAGTTTGTAGATGGAGTGCCTTGTGCGTATGTGGAGGAGAGTTAAGACTGAAGACTGGAAAGACAGAAAGTTTTGAAGCAATGCGAAATCGAAAGCAATTTGAAAGTCTATCACTAGTCAATGATGGACAGAATCAGCTACACCCAGAGAAGGAACACTGGGAAATGAATGTGGACTACTTGCATCTTAGTTTTTCTTCCCAGGTTATTTTTACCTTCTGAATATGATTTTTCTTATGTAACAAAAGAACTATATGGATCTGCACACATATATTGTAACTAGGATATACTTGAACATGCTTAACATGTATAAGACTGCCTCCCATCTAGGGGAGAGGGAAGGAAGGGAAAAGTTGGAACAGAAGTGAGTGCAAGGGACAATATTGTAAAAATTACCCATGCACATGTTCTGTCAATAAAAAGCTATAATTTAAAAAAAGAAAAGAAAGAAAGTCTATCACTAGAATAATAACATCTTTTGGCTTTTGCATGGAAAAGTTGTCTTACTAAAGGTTTCATAAGATGTACTTACTTCCTGAATATCATTTTACCAGTTGAGAACTTCCTCCTGGCAAACAATACAGAGGCTTAGTTTCAGAGGAAAATACGATTCTTTCTTTCTGTGTTTATTGATAGTGTTCTATTGGGATGAAATGTAGAAGTTGAGAAAGAAACTTCAGCTTAGGAAAACTGCTATATCTACTAACCCAAATTTGGCCTTTTGAAGTTGGATACCAGTGCTGGGATTTTAATACAAGAACCTACAACAACTGACATCTATTTTTAATATTATAATTCTCAATAATTCTGTTGCATTTTAAAGAAAATGATAGTGGTAATGGTGATGTTAGAAAATAATTACCATATTTATCAATTTTTGTAATATCTGTCTTCTGTTTGTTATTCTATTTGTTGATGCTTACATAATTATAGTGGAGGAAAATTGCAATGACATAAACCAGACCTACACAAATTTTTCCTTAAGTTGATGCTTTGCTGGGATAGTTGACTATTTCCAGGCAAGCATCTTCAGTGAAAATATTTAAACTAAATTAGTAATCATTTAGCACAAAAGAAAATCTTATTTCCTCAAACTATGCTGGACAGTAAATTATCAAAGAAGTTTGGAAATAAAGCACTAGGAAGTAAAAAGTGACTCGTCTCAATACCTCTCTATACCTTGAGTTTAGTGCTTGATGACATATGGCATTGTACTTAAAGGAGCTAACAGGTTGCTAAATATTAAAGGGCTTTATAAATTTATGAGATCTTGAGGTCTCAAATGTGTGCTGGGCTTGAACTCAGGAAGATTTGAGTTTGAATTCTGCCTTAAACACTTAATAGAATTGTGACCCTGAGAAAGTCACTTAACCTGTGCTGCCTCAATTTCCTCATCTGTAAAATGAGGTTAATAACAGTTCCTCTTTCCCAAGGTTGTTGTGAATATCAAATAAGATTATATTTATAAAGTGCTTAGTACAGTGCCTTTGGGATATAAGATCTAGTAGTGCAGGGTGGTGCATTTTTAAGAATGTTATAATACACCTCTTTTTTTTGGACATTACTATTGATCACTCCTCCCACTGATGTCCTCTCCCCATTAAAAACTGAAAGGGTTGGGGGAATCCTGATTAACAAATAAACATAGCTTTACAAAAATGAATTTACGTAGTGGCAGTGCCCCCCAAAATGTTTTTGCAACATGTGTCCATCAACCTTCTTTAGAAAGTTTTTAAGTTACAGGTTTCATTATAGATCCTTGGAAATATGGGTTGGTCTGCATTGATTAGAGTTTTTAAGTCTTTCAAAGTTATTTTTCTTTACACTGTTCTTGTCCTTGGGTATATTGCTTTCCTTCAGGAATTTCTGAAATCATTTTTTCCATCATTTTCTTTCTAAGTTTTGCTAGATTCCTTTATATTTCAGAATCCCTACTCAGCTCTATTTTGTTTTGTTTTTCATAAGAAGTGCTTGAAAATCTTCTATCCCATTAAGGGTCCATTTTTTCCCATGTGGGTTTATATTCAACTTTGCAGAATAAATTATTCTTTATTATTAACCTTCTCTCCCCTCCCCCCCAAAAAACTCTTTCTTGGAATACTCTGTATTCTAAGATCTCCTAATTAGAGTAGAAGCTGCCAGGTCTTGTGTGATCCTAAAGGTAGTTTTTTGGTACTTGAATTTCTTCTCTGTATGTTTGCAATAATTTTTCTTTGCTATATCAGCTCTGGATTCTAGTTGCTACATTCTTGGGACTTTTCCTTTGTTAGTTTTTTACCCTAGAGATGATTCCATCTTTACTTTGCCCTTTGGGTCTGATGAATTTGTTCAACTTTTACATACAATTTCTTGAAATATAGTGTTGAGGCTTTTTTTTTTTTTTTTAATCAAAATTTCCCAAGTTGGTTATTTTTGTTATTAAATATATTACCTTTTTTTTTTTTTTTTTTTTTTTCAATTTTTGTTCCAATATTTCTTGCTGTTTTATGGTGTAATTGTTGACTTCAGTTTTCTACTCTAATATTTCTTGAGTAATATTTGCTACTTGTCTCTTTTAAAGTTATATAATCTTTTGATTCTTTTTTTCCAGGACTTTTATTTCATTTTTTTCCTCTTGCTTTATTTCTTCTGGGGACTTATATAAACTTCTTTCTTCTTTGGGGGGATTTCAAAGTTTGCAATAATTTTTGACACTAGTTGGTGTTTTTTATTCCCTTCTCCATATTTGTTTTGACTCAGAGTTTTGTTCCAGGGCTATTTGATGCTTGTTACTGAGCTTTTGGGTGGGGTGGTTGATCAAGCTGGATCTTCCTCACTGACCTTCACATCCCAGAACTGGGCTCCCCTTGAATCTCTGAGATTTAGTTTTAGATGTTCACAGTGTCCTCTGATGTCTGAGGAAAGAATATGAGGGACATCAGAACTCCTGGGCCTGTATTATCCTGTAATCAGTGCTATAGGTGTCTACTGCTTTTGTACTCCTTTACTTCCAAGCTCTTCATCCTAAAACCCTAAATCCTGAGTACCCTGGGATTTTCTCAAGGAAACCTACTCTTGTTTGCTCTGAACATGGCAACTTACAGGTTACACAGGAGCCATCTGATTGCACTGGGAAGATCCTACCTAGCCATGACTTTTCTTATTGGCTCCCTTTCTTATTGTATGAACTTTGGCCAACTCTTTTTTTCCCCCTTGTTCTGGGATGGAAGAAATCAACTGACTTTTTATTGAATTTTATTATGAAGGGAGCTTCAGGATTGTTCAAGAATAGATATTTGGGAGTCATGTACTCTGATTCCTACTTAGGCAGCCATTTTGGCTAGATATTCTGGTTACTAACTTTTAATGGGTAGAAGAAATTATTCTTCTAGTCTGAATTGGATTAGATAACTTCTTACAGTTCTGAAATTCCAAGATCTCCCACAGTCTGTTAGAATGAGAACCCAAGTCTAAAAATCAATTTTTTTTTTTTTTTCCCCTAAAGACTACTAGAAGGGAACCCAACTGGCATTTACCTTATTTTCCTTCAGAGAGGTGACTGCCTCTCCCAGAACACTTGTTCAGGACTATAGCTGACAGTACATTATATAGTATTTAAAAGTTTTACAAAGTGCTTTTAAGGCAGTATTTCATATTAGAGATGCTCAGCTAAAGTAGTACTGAAGCAAGGTATGGAGACCAGTTCTCTGGGTAGATTTTGGGTCAACCTTTTAAATTCATTTGGTCCAGTTGAAAGCTGTCCTGTGACATTTTCACCTTATTAAAAGTTCTATTCTGAATGTTTGTAGTTATGATTCAAAATATGTGCTGTTTTTGAAGGCTATCAAAGAGGTGGCATTGCTAGTCTCTCTAGTACTTTTTCTTAGCTACTAGTGTTAAAAAAATGGATTTCTTTTCACTGGTTTAAAGGAATTAGATTTACATTTAGTCTGATAGAATTTCCATTTGAATTTGGTTCACTAATTCCCCTCTTACATAACTCCATAGGTTGAAACCTACAATTTAAGAAGCTTTGACTTAGAATACTCATAAGTTGTGACTTGATAAAGAGCACAAAGCCTGTTTGTGTCAGAGCAGAGCAGGTTTTGAACACAAGTTTTCCCAGCTACAAGTCTAGGCCATTAACCACTCGTCATAGACCTAGGTAGTTTGGTGCTTCATACATAATCTCTTTTCAAGTTTCTAAATTTTTACTTCTTACTAGGAATTGTTTCTAAGCTGATGTGTTTGCAGAGCCTATACTCTAACCCAGGTTCACTGTTTACAAATCCAGACCACTTAATCCCTGCCCTCACAAAGCTTGCTGCTCATAACAGAGCAGTACAAAACAGACTACAAATGAATGTGTTGGGAGTGCAGAAGAGGAGAAGTCAAGGAGAGCCTCGAGGATTGAGAGCAAATCCAGTTTTTGGATGGATTAGAGTGAAATGATTGAGTAATGACCAATTCAATATAAATTCCTTGAGAAAAGCCTGAAGATGGTAGAATAACTAATAGATGTTCAGCCTGGAATCAAGAAGACTCCTCTTCCTGAGTTCAAATGTAGCTTCAGAAACTTAATGGTTATGTGACGGAGGATAAATCTCCCACTTGGCCCCAGTTTCTTCATCTGTAAAATGAGCTAGAGAAGAAAATGATCAGCCATTTCAGTAACATTGTCAAGAAAACCCTCATTGGGGTTATGAATCAGAAACTGTAGAGTGACTGAACAACAGCAAGGTGTTTATATAGTGCCTACTCTTTGATACAAATATCATCTCATTTGAATGTCACAACCTTAGAAAGTACATGCTATTGTTATTTCTATTTTACAGTTGAGGAAACTCACAGTGGTTAAGTGTCTTGCCAAAAGTCACATAGCTAATGAGTGTCTGAGACTGGATTTGAATCTAGATCTTACTAACTCCAGGCCTAGCACACTATCCACTGAGTTACTTGCTTGCACATGTAACACCATATCGGAATGTCTGAACCTATGTCTATAGCCTGCCTACCAGCATACAATCTATCACTATAAGATTTCTATTCATAAAAGCATTCGTGTTTCAAGAAAAATTCTTTTTTCTCTTAGTTGAAGTTGCCATTCTCTTGTTCTTTTACTTTCTATCCCAGACCATTAAGATTTTGATAATAACCATTGGAAAAAAGGAACCTGTATTTCGGAATCCTTTAATCAGGGAGAGATAATATGCTTTTAAGGTCTGCAGCCCATTCTGGCTCTCATTTAATAATTATTTATTGAGTTCCTGCTACTTACATGATTGTGAAGAATATAAAGATTAACAGTATATTGTCTATACCTTCAAAGAATAGACATTAGATCTGTACAAATTAAGTACCATACATAATCGAATGTGATAAAGGCAGTGAGAGGTACAAGTACAATATTATAGGAATACAAAGGAAGAAGAGATCATTTGTAGCTGACAGAGAGAGAAAGAAGCGGGTGGGCATGGAAGATGGAGTATTTGAGCTGGATTTTGAGATATAGTAGTTGAACAGCTAGATTTGGAGTGGGGAGTAGGGGTTGGGGGAGGTAATGACATTCCAGGTGGAAGGAATGAAGAACCCAGGCATGCATGGATAGTTAATATTGAGAAGTCCAGTTTCACTGGTATATATGTGTGAGAAGGCTATCATTTCCAGGAGATAAATCTAGGGGGTAGGGGGAATTGAGGCCAGCCTAATTTCAGGAGCCCAGGATGGTCTTTTTTTCCTACTGAAAAGGTACTGTGTTTCAGAAGTGCATCTGTTTTATTCCATTTCAGTAAAGAGAGCATCTCCAGGTGACATTCTATCTGTGCTGTTCCCCTCTTTCATGTGTCCAGGAGATACTTGATTAAGAGTGCAATAGATAGATGACTAACGGGATGTATTTTAACTGAGCCTTGAGCAGCAGCTTTCTCCTGCCAAAGTGGCCTATTTTCTTGACTACATTGCAGTTGGAGAAGGTAATAAATTATTAATTCTAAATCTCTCTCTCTAGATTGTTCGAATAATGATTTGAGTGCATGGTAGCTGGGGGAAAAATACTGGGTAAAGTTCTCTGACTTAACAAAAACCATCACTGTATTACTGTATAACTTTTTGGATTCTGAAATCCAAGTACCTTTCAACAAGGCTGTGGGATTATGTTATCCCACAATTTCAATGAGCTGTGTAAATTTCAATGTTTGGGTAAGGAGTGGGGAGGATAGGGAGAGGTTGGGGATGTTAGGGAGAGGGGGTGGGACTGCTGAGGAACATGGAATCTACTTGAAGGGGCAAATTATTGAGATTCCTTAAAGCAAACCAGAAGCCCTGGCAATTTGCCTTCTTCACTAAAACCAAATCATTGTCTCTTGTTGAAGCACTCTTCAAAAAAGCTGAGCTTGTTATCCTGTTAAGTTCTTTACTGTAGTTACCGTGGAAAATTATAATTTGGTTTTGGTTTTATTTTTTGGCTTTATAGATACTGTTCTGGCATATATGCCTGTTTCTTTGGGCCATAGTGAAAATGGGTGAAATAAATAGTATAATTGGGTAGCAAATCCATTTCAATTTTGACATCACCTCAAATTGATGATCCCAAATAATTCCTCAGAAGAGAATGTAATGAGTTAGCATTGGAGTTTTTTGTTTTTTGTTTTTTTTTATCATTCTGCAATCTAGGGACTCAAACCGAGGTTTTGGCTTACCTTACAACATCTCCTAAATAGAACCAGGCAACACAGTGACTAAAACACTGGGCCTATAGTTAGGAAAATCTGTGTTCAAAACCAGCCTCAGACACTTGCTAGCTATGTGATCCTGGACAAGTCACTTGATTCTATTTGCTTCAGTTTCCTTATCTATAAAATGAGCTGGAGAAGGAATGGTAAACCACTCCCATATCTTTGCCAAGAAAATACCCAAAAAAGGGTTTTCAAGAGCCATATAAAACTGAAAAATAACTGAACAACAATAGAATCACTCTTCATGCCAATGTACTCGTTAGGGCTGCCTGAAAGTTATTCTCACTAATAAACACCAGGAGCTATAGGACTGGATCTGCACCTGGATTTGAAAATGACCAATTAGAGAGTTGGGAATGAAGTAGTGAATAGCTTTGGGATTTGAATAGGCTCTGGATTTGAATTATTTTTAATCCTTCAATTAAAAATTTTATGGAAAAGTAACTCCTGTTAAGATGTGCTGGGTTATCAGGGGAAAAAAAAATTAAGAATTGATGTGGAGTTCACTGAGTAAACGGAAAATTCCCTGTTTTGGTTAACTTCTTGCTCTTTCCCAAGAAAATTCTGGGTTTAGCAGATTCATAGACCCTGCTAATCTCTCATTCTGATCTGTCAATTGTAATCACAGTCCCCCACACTCTAAAGTGTAATCAGGTCAAATGTGCCCTTGAGGCAGGCAGCCTGCCTATTTGCCAGGTTTGGGCAAGTAGGCTTTTATTAATACAGCCTGACAGGGATGAAGCTAGTTAAAGCCCATGACTTTGTCTTTCTTCAGTGTTTCAGCTTTTTCTGTAAATAGAAGATGTCAGTAGGGAGAATAATTGCTCTCTGGTGATTTTTCTCTCCTTCTCCCAAAGGATCTGTGTCCAGAGTGCCTCCTGTGTGACCATCAACCAGCTCTCAGGCTGATTGCAATACTTTTCTCAGAGCAGATCTGCTCCTCATTTATGTCCCATGGGCATTTTGTCTATGTGGAACAGAGCTCATCTTTGGGAGTAGATGTAATCACAAATTATATAAAATGACTGAGCTGGTAGGGGGCTATGTATGAGATATATGGAATGTACCAGAAGGAACAAACTACAAAGATTAATTCATTCAAACATGATAGGACAGTAGCTCTGGAGCTGGAAGGGGGACTTGTAGGGACCTTGGCATCTAATTCATTTTATGAAGAAGAAACTGAGACCAGAACAGTTCATGACTTGTCCAAAGAAGTAGAACTTGAAGCATTAGCTGCATTTTTTGAAATGCTATCATAAATCCAAATTGAATTTACCTTTGGTTAATTCTTTTTGGTTTTAAATTAATAATAAATGATCACTTTTATTTTCAGGTAATGAGATTAGTGATTATTATTAACCAAGCTACAGAATAGCAAGTTTCTCTTGCTTTGGTTTAACTACTCTTGGATTAAAATAACAAATCCAATTTTAAATGTCAGATTCAGACTAAAAATTTTTTAAAATGTCTTCACTGGAAATGGCTCTTCCTTGTGATTCATGAGGTTCAAATGTGTTCATCTGAGGGTGACCTGAGTCAGCTGGAGGCTTTTAGGAGTGGGCAGGAGGTAATGAGTGAGTCTTAATCAGAAGAAATGAAATGAAACAACTTCACAGAAAAGGGCTAAGAAACCTGGCTCCTTTTGGAAAGTCTGAATAATTTACATCCTGCTGGGTCTGTCTGTGGCACTTGGCCCTTGGCAGGATAGCCCCATGTACTGAAGCTGAGTGCCAAGAGTTCCCTTTGCCCCTTCTGTGTCCCATTTCATTTGGCTCTAAGTGCTTGGATTTTTAGAATTGTTCCCAGCCTTGCTCCCCAAAGTGCTTATGGAAACTGCATCCTGGCATTCCTTTCTAGGAAGAGTTCAAATAATGCAGAGTGGATTTCAGTTTCTCTCCCCCCTTTTAACTGTTAAAGGTGAGGATTCTGTCTCTGAGGTTTAATTCTGAGGAGAATTAGAGCTCTTTTGAAGCAGTAATGAAAATCTCTAGTCTCTTAATTATTTAAGATTCACTTTTCTCTTCAACAAACCTACCTCCCTCCCCAAATTGTCCTGATGTAGTTGTTTTGCTTCCGATCTGTGTATTTCATGTGGGGGCTGCAACTCTGGCAATATGGAAACTCCCTTTTTCTGGTATGGAAAGAATCAAGGATGGAGAATCCAGTCCTTTGGAGCATGTGTTTCCAGGGTTTTCCTATAGCGGTGTGTGTGTGTGATATAGAGATATAGAGATGTTACACTATTTAGGGATTAATGCTACTTTTCTGAAGCAGCAGAGATGGGCCTTATTCCTACTCTTTAGGTTGGGGAGAACAGGACCTGTGGTTGCAGAGAAAACCCATCATATCCTGGTCAGATTTTCTTTTCTTTCTTTACAATTCTCTTTCTTTTCTCTATAATTTTGGTTGTTTGTTTTTTTTTCCTCTGAGGCAATTGGGGTTAAATGACTTGCCCAGGGTCACACAGCTAAGAAGTCTGAGGCCAGATTTGAACTCAGGTCCTCCTGACTCCAGGGCTGGTGCTCTATCTACTACACCATCTAGCTGCCCCCTTCTCTATAATTTTGGAAGACCAATTAGAAAGTAATTTTCATTGTCTATTTCTGGAGTTAAAATATTAAAATTAAAAGCAGCTTAAATGTGCAAAACATGAAAAAAAAGGCACATATAACTTATGTTATCATTAGTTATTTGATGACCTAATAACAACAATAGAGATATCTTTTGCCTTCCTAGTTAATGCATCCAAAGCATAATCAATAAACAAGAAGCTCATGCTCTAATGGGGGAGAAAACAAGCAAACCAATATGTATGAACAAGCTATATATAGGAGAAATAGGAAATAATTGACAGGGGGAAGGCACTAGAATTAAGAAGAGTTGATAGAAGCTTTTTGTAAAAGTTGAGATTTTAATTGGGACTTGAAGGCAACCAGAAGGGAGAGAGGAGGGCATTTGGGATGGAGGAAGAACATTCCAAGGATGGGAGACAATCAGAGAAAAGGCCCAGAGCTACGCAATAGTGTGTCTTGTTCATGAAATATTAGGGCGGCCTGTATTCTTGGATTGAAGAATAGTAAGATTCTTTTAGTAAGATAAACAGTTCTAGTCCCTTCTTCATATGGCTGTCTTTGAAATACTTAGAGACTGCTCTCATATCTCCCCCAGGACCCTGTGGTGTACTTTTGGGTAGATATAGTTAAGAACATCCCTTGGAACTCAAAAGAGTCAAAAGAATCCCAGATTCATCTGAATGAAGGTAGTTTAACACATGATCCCTGCCCTCTCATACAGGGTTCAAGTCCTGGATTTACTAGCTATGTGGTCTTGACCTCACTGAACCTTCTTTTCTCATTTAATGATAATAAAGATTATTCTTTCAACTGGCTGTATCATAAAGATAATTTTGAAGCTAAAGTGAAGTGATAATTCCAAAGCACTTTGTAATTTTAAAGTGGCATGTAGGTGTCTGTTACTATTGTTATTATTTAGCCTTTTAGCAGAATATTCTTCCTGGCCTTAACAAACACCTTTGAGCATACATCTCTCTATTTGGTTCCTTACTTAATGTCAGTACTCAAAACAAACAAACAAAAAATCTCTGTGGCATTCATTTTATTTATTTATTGGCGATGGGTGGTTGTAACTTGCCCAGCATCACATAACTAGTCAAGTGTCTGAGGCCACATTTGAACTCAGCTTCTCCTGACTCCCAGACCAGTGCTCTAGCTATTGCATTACCTAGCTGCCCCTTCTCTTTATATTTATTTATATTAATAAAATTTTGTTATGTGTGGATGAGAGCCTTTGATTTAATTTTGCTCTATGACATATGCTCAATATTTTGGAGGGTTGTCATATAAAGTCAAAGTAGAAGTGAAAGATGGATTCCTTACAAATAGCAAGGTTCCCTGGGTTTTCCTGCTTATGAATAACATCATGCTTATTTCATTGAGTCCTAGAACACTGTTCTCTGTGAAATCCAATCACTCCAAAGATTGTCTAGTAGTTCACAGGGAGAAGAACCAAATGGATTAAGAAATACACATTTCCTATGCGCATGCATTGGATGAGCAGACCATTGAGTTAACTCTTCAACCTATATAACTTGGACCTGTACTGGAAATTGATAAAAATTCAATAGGTAAAAGAGATTTGGTGATAAAACTCTTAGAAATTAGGCAGTGCCTAATAAACATTTGTACAATTGAATAGAAGTTTCATAGACATGCCTTCCAAAACCAAAAACACTAAAAACTTCTAAAACTGTATAGCATCTTGTATCTATTTTCTGCACTTTTATTATCTATGGATTATTTTTATTTGTACACTCATTCTTAGTATTGGCCGTTAAATTTCTTTATTACAAAAACTAGGATTCATCTTTTTATCCACTGAGCTTCTAGCATAAAGTCTCCCAAAGAATAGAAGCCCCAAATAAACTGAAAAAAAACTAAACATGGGACAGTGTTCTGATCCAAAATTTGGACAGTAGGTTTCCAAAGCCTTCCATTATATTACTATTATTGATGAATGTGAATGATTTTCTATTACTGCATTCTGAGGGAGCAGTTGGTTTATCTCTTACCAGTGAAACCCAGAAGTCCTGTGTTAGGGCAGTTGCCACATCTCTGGTGGCTGCTGTCTTGAGTGCTTCCCTCTCCCCCTCATAAGATTGTTTCTTTAAAAGCATCCTGCTGTTATAGGCTTCTCTGTTGCCACTTGATAGCTTTGCTTTCTAAAGTACAGAAAGAGTACTTGCATTGAAAGAGTGTAGGCATATTCATTCTCTGTTTTTGGAGGAGTCTCTGCTGATAGCATTCTCTAGAACCTTTCAGTCATAAGGTAGTGGGAGAGACAACTAAACAAGGAGATTCTAAGTACATCAGATGCAGCAATGCAATCTCTTATTCATAATTTTTTTAAGCACATAGTTTAGTCAGTTGCTTCAAATTAGCCTTTAAATGTTGTACTGGCTTTTTTGGGGGGGAGGTAATACCAAAAAGGTTGTTTTTTTCCCCCTCATTAGATTTTATTTTTCCAAATACATATAAAGATAATTTTCAACATTCTTTGCAAAACCTTGTGTTCTAAATTTTTCTCCCTCTCCTTCCCTTTTCCACTCTCCCCCAAAAAGCAAGCAATCCAATATAGGTTAAACATGTACAATTCTAAACACATTTTCATATTTGTCATGCTGCACACATGCACACACACAAATTGAATCAAAAGGGTAAATAAAAAAACACAAGAAAGGGGGGGAAAAAACAAACCAACCACAGCAAAAAGGTGAAAATACTTTGCTTTGATCCAAAATCAATCTCTATAGTTCTCTCTCTAAATGTGCTTAGCACTTTCCTTCACAAGTCTATTAGAATTGCCTTGAATCATTTCATTGTTGAAAAGAGCCAAGTCCATCATAATTGATCATCATATAATCTTGTTTCTGTGTACAGTGATCTCCTGGTTCTGCTCATTTCACTTAGCATCAGATCATGTAAGTCTCTCCAGGACTTTCTGAAATCATCTTGCTGGTCATTTCTTACAGAACAATAATATCCAATAACATTCATATGCCGTAATTTATTCAGCCATTCCCTAACCAAGGGGTATCCAACTCACTATTAAAAAGAAGGCTGATATATTTTTGCAAATGTGGATCCTTTTCCCTTTTTTTTTTATCCTCTTTGGGATACAGATCCAATAGAGACACTGCTAAGATCAATGGGTATGCACAGTTAAAAGAAAGAAAAATAAGTGAATAGTTTCATCATGTCATAGCCAAATGGAAGGAAATTGCAAGTTTGAAAAGAAGTTTGATTTCAAAATTTAATCAATCACAAGCATTTATTAAGTGAATGCTATGAGCCAAGCATTGTGTAAAGATAATGCAGCTTTAGTTAGGAATAAGTCAGTGTATAATATACTAGATAGGAGTCAGAAGACTAGGTTCTAGTTCTCCCACCTCTAATTAATTAGCCAATTCTAATCTGTATGACTGTGGGTAAATGTCTTAATCTTTCTGAGCCTTAATCACCTCATGTATAAGGTGGTAAAATAAAATTCTCTCTTATTCTAGCTTTTAATCTTACCATTCAACTGAAACTGTTATCTCCACAGTTATTAGTGTTCTTTTAACTAACAAATCTAATGGTTTCTTCTTAGCCCTCATTCTTTGTGACTCTCTGTAGCATTTGATACTGTTGGTCATTTCCTGAATAGCTTCAGTTTTCTGAGTTTTTATAATACTTTTCTCTTGCTTCTTTTTTTACTTGTCTGACAGTTCCTTCTTAGTTTCTTGCAGGATCTTTATCCATATCATGCCCAATAATTGTAGGTGTGCCCCAAGGCTCTGCCCTAGGTTTTCTTTTCTCCCTTCCCACATCAACTCCCATGAGTTAGTTCTCTCTAATCAAATAATTGCCATATTTCTGTTTGTACCCCTAAGATTTTCTACCAATTGAGCTCTAATTTCATGTTACTACCTGGCTATTGGGCATTTTAAACTGGATATTCCATGAGCATCTCAAATTCAACATGTCAAAAATAGAATTTATGTTGTCTGCCAAATCTGTCTGTCTTACATCGCTTACTTTTGAGGGCACTTGTCATCTTTCTGGCAACTAGAAAGTGCAGTCAGTGGATAGAACGTCTGGCCTGAAGTTAAGAAGAGTCATCTTCCTGAGTTTAAATTTAGCCTCAGACACTTACTAGCAGTGTGACCCTGGGCAAGTCCCTTAACTCTGTTTGCCTCATTTTTCCTCACCTATAAAATGAGTCGGAGGAGGAAATGGCAAATTTCTCCAGTATCTCTGCCAAGAAAACTCCAAATGGGGTCACAAAGGGTCAGGCACAACTGAAACAGTTTATACAACTGTCTTTCTAGTTTCCCAGGTTTGCATCTTCAGTGCCATTCTTAACTCTTCACTCCCATCAGTTATCAAATCTTGTTTCTTTCTCTTTCTTGCTTTTCTACTCATTCAACTACCACCATCCTGCAGTCCTTCCCACCTGGACTTTTGCAGTAGCCTCCTATTTGGTATTCCTAGAGTCCGTCCCCTCTCTAGTCCATCTGCCACAAGTCCCCTAAAGCAGGATCCTTGCCTTTTTTTGCATCATAAACCCATTTGGCAGTCTGTTGAAGCCTATGAACTCCCTTCTCAAAATAATGTTTCATGTAATCATTCATAATGGAAAGAAATGCTAAAGTTCATTATAAATAGTAAAAGTTAAGATGTATCTTTTTTACCATGCAATTTTATTTACCCCCTAAATTAAGTGAAGGGACTTCTTGACAGGAGAAGGATCTATGGATCTTAGGTTAAGAACTCCTGTCCCCAAACATGTCTTACCATGTCACTTCTGAATCCCAGTAAATTCCTTTTATCAATACCAATATCAATGTCTTTGTTTGGCATATAAAACTTCATAAACTGGTCCTTTTATCTTCCTACACCTTACTCCCCTTTATGCCCTCTGTAATCTTACCATACTGAGTCATTTTCTGTGCCTTATATATTCTCTCTTCCTTCTCTGTGCCTTTGTACTGGTCTTCCTCCATACCTCATATGCTCTCTCCCCTTCCCTCTGTCCCTTACAGTCCCTTACTTCTTTGAGATTCAGCTGCAGTGCCATTTTCAACAAGAGACTTTCTTAGCTCTCTCAGCAGCTAGTGCCTTGGCTTCTAAGGTTTGTTTCTGTCTACTCTGCATGTTTTATGTAGATTTATGCCTAATGGAAATTCCTTGTAAGGGAACTCCTTCCCATTTTTCTTGGTATCTGTTGTACTTAATACTTAATACAGTACCTGGCAAAAAGTAAGTGCTGAATGAAAAGTACCTTCTGTGTGACAAGCATTGTGCTGGGATTGGAAATGCAGAGGAAAAACTGAAATCTCACCTACCTTCAGGAAGCTTACATTTTATTGAGGGAAAATGTGTTATATAAAAGTATGTACAAAATAAATAGTGTAATGATAACAGCTCTGCATACCTCAGAGTGTTTTTGTGAAGATCAGATAAAATAAACTTGTGATAATTGGGTGTAGTAGATAGAGGAACAGACTTAAATTTAGGTTATAATACTATGACTCCAACCAAGTCACTCACTGCTCTGGGCTTTAGATCCCACATTTTTAAAATATGTGTAATACCTACTTCATAGGATTGTGTGGATCAAACAGGCAATAAAATGTGCTATAAAACTTAAATTACTCTATAAATATTAATTATTATAATTACTATTTAATATACAGCATATCCCAAAAGTCTTAATGTAATTTTCATGTTAAAACTTTTAAAATTACACTGAGATTTTTAGGACACAGTTACTTACTAAGTCTTAAGTAAATAAATTTTTTGATTATTGGATTTAGATATTTCCATGTCACTACTGTGTTCTTCCACTCATTGTTAAATATTTTTGTCTTTTTGTTTTCCTAACAGGAGTGCTTTTTCCCCCTCTATCTTCCTTTTTTCAGTCCAAAGAAATGAAATACTATATTTAAGTTTACCTTGATGAGACTGAAAACCAAATCATGAACCTTACCAAAAGACTGAAAGCTGAGAAATTTCAAGTTGAACTTTTTTAAATCATTATTTCATTATTGATTGTAATAGTCTTATATTTGCTGATATCAGTTTAGAACTTCTACTAGAATCCTTCGAAAAAAACAGATTTAGTGTTCATATTTTGAAGATCTTGTGGAATTTTTTTTTTTTTTCCTGAGGCTGGAGTTAAGTGACTTGCCCAGGGTCACATAGCTAGGAAGTGTTAAGTGTCTGAGACAGATTTGAACTCAGGTCCTCCTGAATTCAAGGCTGGTGCTCTATCCACTGTGCCACCTAGCTGCCCCCAGGAATTCTTTTTTTTTTTTTTCTTTCTGGGAGACTAATGACCTTTAGTCAAATGGAAATAAAAGTGGAAGAATCAGGGAGGTTTTTTTGTTTTTTTTTGGTTTTTTTTTTTTTGTATATTATATTTTCATATTAGTTGATTTTAAAAATATATATATATTTATATATTTATGTTATAATATATATTCATAGAAAATGTAGACATATTAAAAATGTTTTAGCTTTTCTTCTCTTATAAATCTGGGGATATGGTACAATTGCTGATTTTTGTCCAAGTTATCAAAAGTTTATAATAGACTCTCATAGTGAAGAGACTCACTGTTTTCAGGTGTCAGGGAAGTTCCTGCCAGATTGACTTTTTTCTTTTTAAGTTTATTTATTTCAATCTTGTATATTTTTTAAATTACATAAATTTTTTTTAATAACATTCATTATCCTATGTTTTTTTTCAATGTCATAAAAATTGAACAAACTTAGATAACCAGAGCCATGATCGCATACATCTCCTAAGGGAAAAAAAAAATTATGAAATAGAATCTATAGGTAAACCAAGTCAGGTTACAAACATAGAGTTTTCAAAATTCTCCACTTTTAAAGAATAAGGCTATATTTTTAAATTTTATTTCTTTTTAATACACATTGTTTTATGAATCATGTTGGGTAAGAAAAATCAAAACAAAAGGGGAAAACCATGGGAGAGGAAAAAACCAGAAAAACTAAGTGAACATAGCACGTGTTGATTTACATTTAATTTTCACAAATATTCTAGATATTCTGGCATTTTCTGCCCAAAGTCTATTGGGTGGCACTGAATTACTGAGAACCAAATCTTTCATGGTTGATCATTGTACATTCTTGCTGGTATTGTGTACAATGTATTTCTAATTCTGCTCATTTTGTTTGGCATCAGTTCATATAAATCTTTCCAGGGCTTTCTAAAATCAGCTTGTTCGTTGTTTTTTATACAGCAATAGTATTCCATTATCTTCATATATTACAACTTATTTGGCCATTCCCCAATTGATGAGCATCTATTCATTTTCCAATTCTTTGGGACAGCTAGATGGTGTAGTAGATAGAGTTCCAACCCTGGAGTCATATCAGTATTTTTTTTTTTTTTTTTTTTTTTTTTTTTTGGCTGAGGCAATTGGGGTTAAATGACGTGTCTAAGGTCACACAGCCAGGAAGAGTTAAGTGTCTGAGGTCAGATTTGAACTCAGGTCCTCCTGACTACAGGGCTGGTGCTCTATTCATTGCACCATCTAGCTGTCCCATATATCAATAACTCTTAATTGAACTGTTATAGCAGTACATTTTCCGATTCTGTTGAGTCATGTGTCTAGAAATATTTTATGTTGAGTTGTGTGTCTTTTCTATTAATATGACTCCAAAATTCACTGGGATTACATGGAGTAGTAGAACTATAATAATTGCTTGCATCTATTTGGAAGCTTTATGGTTATAACATGCTTTCATTTATATTATATTATTTCAGACAGCCAGTAAACATTTAAGCCTTTAATATTTATCAGGCACTCTGCTATGCAAAGAAAAAGATAGATCCTTATTCTCTTTTTTAAAATTAATTTTATAATTATACATTTTTTGACAGTATATATGCATGAGTAACTTTTTAATAACATTATCCCTTGTATTCATTTTTCCAAATTTTCCCCTCCCTCCCTCTACTCCTTCCCCTAGATGACAGGCAATTTCATACATTTTACATGTGTTACAGTATAACCTAGATATAATATATGTGTGTAAATCCAATTTTCTTGTTGCACATTAAGTATTAGCTTCCGAAGGTATAAGTAACCTGGGTAGATAGACAGTAGTGCTAACAATTTACATTCACTTCCCAGTGTTCCTTCTCTGGGTATAGTTATTTCTATCCATCATTGATCAGCTGGAAGTGAGTTGTATCTTCTTTATGTTGAAGATATCCACTTCCATCAGAATACATCCTCATACAGTATTGTTGTTGAAGTGTATAGTGATCTTCTGGTTCTGCTCATTTCACTCAGCATCAGTTCATGTAAGTCTCTCCAAGCCTCTCTGTATTCCTCCTGCTGGTCATTTCTTACAGAGCAATAATATTCCATAACATTCATATACCATAATTTACCCAACCATTCTCCAATTGATGGGCATCCATTCATCTTCCAGTTTCTAGCCACTACGAAAAGAGCTGCCACAAACATTTTGGCACATACAGGTCCCTTTCCTATCTTTAGTATTTCTTTGGGATATAAGCCCAGTAGTAGTACTGCTGGGTCAAAGGGTATGCACAGTTTGATAACTTTTTGGGCATAATTCCAGATTGCTCTCCAGAATGGCCGGATTCTTTCACAACTCCACCAACAATGTATTAGTGTCCCAGTTTTCCCACATCCCCTCCAACATTCATCATTATTTGTTCCTGTCATCTTAGTCAATCTGACAGGTGTGTAGTGGTATCTCAGAGTTGTCTTAATTTGCATTTCTCTGTAGATCCTTATTCTCAAGAAGCTCAGTGAGTGATGATATAACAAGCAATTATGTACAAACAAGCATCAGGATTAATTGAAGATAGTCAGTAGAGAAAGACATTCGAATAGGGGAGATTGGGAAGGGCCAGCCTCCTATAAAGAATCCTTATATTCTTATGTCCTATAAACAAGTTGGTAGTAAAAAGTGTCCTCTCTTTACTGATGAGGGGATATATATTTCATATATACACACACACACAGCCATGAGCTCTCTCCAGAGCCTTAGTCCTATATCATCAGATACCCCCTTTCTTCCAAGCTTTCCCATTTCTATCAGTGGTACCAATATCCTTGTAGCCTCCCAAGTTTGTAATCAGCACTGTCTTAGAATACTCATTCTTTCTCATACGCATTCTACTGCCAGATGTTGCCTTTCTGCCTCCATATTTCTTGTATCTTACCCCCTTTCTTCTCTCACACAGCTTTTGCCTTAGTTCAGACTCTAGTTGTAGTTATTGTAGCAGCCTCCTAATTGGTCTTCCTTTTACAAGCGTCTATCCCTCCATTCTAACATATACATCATAATTTTCCATAAGATTCTGGGTCATCTTCAATAGTCTTGACTTTTGTCCTGTCATTGGATTCTGATGACTATGGAGGAGAAAGTGAGACTGAGCATTTTGCACAATTCTGCTTCCCTGAAATCCAATTCATTCACAAGTTTAGGAACCACGCTCATGATGTTAGTGGTCCTTTTCAAAACAAAGGACAAATAATAATTTTCCTTAAGTACAGTTATGACAATGTGATTGTCACATTATTTAATCAGATCAACTACTGTGGCTTCCAACTTAATCTATGAAAAAGTATAAGCTCCTCTGTTTAGCTTTCAAAGCCCTACACAGCCTGGCCCCCACCTTGGCTTTCCTCCTCGCTAGAACTCTGATCAAGCCAAAGTCTGATCCTCATATAGCCTCAACTCGTCAGTGTCTAGGCCTTTGCCCTTGCATTCCTACAAGCCTGGAATGGGTTCCATCCTTCCTTCTCCCCTTAGAGAGTAGAGCTCTTTCTTTTAAGATGAAACTTAAGTGAAACTTTTTTTCACTCTTCATCCCCTCCATTAGGACTGCTCTTCTTTCCATAATTGCCTTATATCAAGCTACTTTTTATTGATTTGTTTTTATGCACTTTATTTTTAGGTTGTATTTATTTTAATGGAATTGCTTTATTCTTTCTATCTCCAGCACTGTGCCTAATATACACTATAGGTGCTTAATAAATGCATATTAGTTGGTTGATTGAAGAGTCTGAGGCTTTGAGAAGTGAGTGACTTACCCAGGGTCACATAGGAAAGAAGCTATAAAATTGCGGGATTTGTACCTAGGGAATTAAAAAATAATTGTAAAGAGTGGCATTGTGGGCAAAAAGTTAGGTAGTTCCAACTAACTTTTAAACTAACAAGCTAACTAAAACACTCAACAACAAATGATGTACTTAACCCATGAAGTATTGAACAAAGCCAGGCACCCAGAGAGCAAAGGCAATGAATAGAAATTGTTTTCTTTTCAAAAAACTTCTTTATGTGAAAACTGCCACCTTTTATTTCCAATCTGTGCCTGTAGGGGGAAATTTGTTGGGTCTTTTGAAAAGGAGGAGGGCATTGATAAACCCTGACTATTCTCAAGCTGCACAGTACATGACTGTTTCTTAATAGACTTTGTCTCCTCCGCCTACCTTGCTTTTTGAAATTCCCCACGGGTAAAGAATAACAATGGGGAGAGACGGAGAGAGGAAGGTGGCACCATCTTAGTATTTGTGGTTGTGTGAGTGACCAGTTTGTTTACAGTGAAGTGGAGGGGGTAGCTTAGGAGTTATTTGTTTGGGGACTTGTTCCTATGAGTTTTTGCTTATGGAATCAATGTTATATTACCTATTTTATTTTAATGTGAAATGATTCCATCTCTAACTCACTAGCAGATTACCCACATTTTATGATGACTACAGGGGGGAAAGATAGCTTTAATCAGATACCTAGTGGCATCAACGAGGGAATTTGTTTATTTAGGTTTTACTTTTTGATGTCAAACCAAGAGAACATAACTCATCATAGTGTCTAAATAGACATGAGAAAGTTAGAGGACCTCTGACATTTTTGAGAATTACTTAGAAGATAGAACTGATCAAATTATGAGATTTTAAAGGAAAAGCTAGTTTCTGTATGTGAAAATAAGATGCTAGTGCTACTTGTGAAGTCCTGTAAAAAATCACTGCACTGTTTTCTAACAGAGATTTGTTTATGTAGAGAGGAGCTCTCAGCTGCTCTTCCAAAGGTGAAACAGATAGGGATAATCACTGTCCTTTCATCACTACTTCAGTTCTTTCACTGCTGGGCAGTATAATGTTCTCTGAATTTTTGCCAATATTGCTCTGAGAGGACAGCCCTCCTTTCCTCCTGCTTCATTTGCCAATCAGCTCTATTTCCAAGTTTGCCTGAAAATCAGACTTGTTATCCAAAATGTAAAAGTGCCGAAGACAATAGCACTGTCATGGAATATTTTCCAAGTTAAGCAGGCTTTCCAAAAGGATTTGATGCATTCTCTTCTCAAAATTAATCTAGTCTTCTATAAGCTTTTGGATGACTCTGATACCCCAGTACATTGAGATATAAAACCTGATCTAGATTCTGTTTTATACTTATAGATTTGCCATGGATTTCTTAAGAAAAATACTGAAAATAGATGTTAGGACCTTGTGCCTCGTGACTTCAATGTCATGAGCCTTCATTTAAAAAAAAAAAAAAAAAAGTGAGGCCATAAATAAAAGGACTGAATCTATCTTCTCTTTGTTTTCTAAACTCCTCATCCTTTCCCCAGCAACAAAAGTACCTGGTTTTCCAAAAATATTGCTCAGTTTGAGATTCTGCCAGATTGAAACCCTGCTTTGTAGATAATTGTCCTTTTGCTTTTGAGATTTAATGTCATTTTGGTTGAGACCATGGGAATCTGCCACATTGATGAGAAACTGGCCTAAAAGAGTTTTAACCGAAGCTATATTTTTCTGCATTTATATGCATCATCCCACCTACCCACCAAGTAGCTGCTAGAGCCTTGTATTGATGGTGCCCTTGCATGAATGCTTCTTTTTCTCATCAGTTCTAGAATTATTGAAACTTCTCACATTTATGTGATACTGAGTGGTCATAAAGCACAGTTGATGCTCAAAACAGCTCAGTGGTGATTGCATGCAGGCAGATATTATCGCGCCCCCCCCCCCCCTTTTATAGATGAGAAGTGACTTGCCTAAGGTGACACAGTAGTAAATGGCAGAGATGAATCTCAAGTTTTCTGACTCCAATAGGAGTGTTCTTTTTACTACACCAAAAAAGAACACTAAGTAGGAAAAGGATGGCTCATCATAGAGGGCTCTCATGTAGAAAAGGAGGGTATTTGTTTACTGTTTCAGAAAGCAGAATTAGGATCACCGAGTCAGAATTGCACAAATGCAGATTTTGGCTAAATGTAAAGAATTTTGTAACAATTAGAACTGTCCAGCAATGGGACATCCTGCTTGTCACTGGACATATTCAAGCAGAGGCTGGATGATAATTTGTAAGGGGAGAGGGAATATCTGCGTAGAAGAGAAGGTTGAATTTGATTATTACTTAAAGACCCTTTTAATTCTAGCATTCTACAAAATAGACAAAAATATGCTGCCAAACTTGGTATATTTAAGTGGCATTTTGTTGGTAGTGATGGTTTTCTCATTTTGTTTTTACTTCTCCAATGTTGGGCTATATTACCAAACTGTTCCTTTTTCCTTCTTTCCTATAAGTTATATCATAAAAGCTCTGGTAGCAAATTTCAACGAAGGTGCCTGTAATATACTTTCATGGATTTGGGGTATTAGACCATTTCAAAGGTCTATATGAAGCCTCTGAATAACCTCTGTTCATCATCATAGTCAGAAAACTTTTTGTGTTTAGGACTTTTAAAACAATTGAAGAAGGAATGACAGCATAAAGATATGTCATTTCCAGCTATGACGAGTATTTATTTCATAATGCCATCCATACTGTAGTACCCTGGGTAATAAAACATAGGGAAGAGTAACTTGCCTGTGGAATATTCATTCATTAAGGCAGGGGTCCAGCCCAGGGACCTGCATTTGTATGACACCAAGATTTGCTTTTACATGTTTAAACACAATAAAACTTTATAACTGTAAAACTAAAGTAAAATTATGCCTTACCCCTCCAACTCCTTTATCTGAGTTTTCTAATAGAAACTTCTGGCCAAGAGGAGTATTAGAATGGAAGAAGTTTCCTCAGCCACATTCCTGCTTCAACAAAACCCAAAAGTTGACACTATACTGAAAAATGATCAAGAGATCTAATGAAAAACTATATAGTAAGCTACTTAATCTGCCTCAAAACTTTATACAAAGCTAGAAGAAACCTAAGGGCTGTAGGAAAGGGAGTCCACAAGCAGAGCCAAAAATCTGGATGGAGAGCCAGTGATTCCTGTATCCCAAAAAGCTCTGGCAGCCAGAGTAGAGAAAGGTCCACAGTGGGGACCTTGGGAATACAGGAAAGCAGTGGTGGCTAACAGGTCCAAGGGCTCTGAGGTTCCTAACATCCTGTCCTGAGGTGCCAGAGAGGACTCTCAATATCCCATGCTCTGAAACTCAAAGGGCCCAACTTTATTTCATGGAGTCTAATTCAAGAACCCAAAGAAATCAGGGCAAAATCAAGCATAGCTAACTACCCCACCCCAAACTTGGAAGGTACTAGAGCTTGGCTCTGGCACAAAGCTTCAATTTAGGAACCAAAGCTGGCTTGATGAGTAAATCTAAGAATATACTAGCCAATATCAAAAATTACTGCAAATTTCTAGATTTCCAAAAAAGAGATAGCAACTCCATTAAAACTTGAGCAACTATTCAAAAGAAAATGTGGATTTTTCACAGGGACTTCATAAGTAAACAGGAGAAATGAAGTAATCAAGTGAAAAGTTTAATAAAAACTATGGAAGAATTAGCTTATAAGAGAAATTTTGTCCAAGAAATGGGATCCCTGTGATATGAGTTAGGAGAGCAATTTCTAGTTCCAAATGATATATTTGAGATTAAGCACCAAGTGTTGAGATTAATGTAAGCACCAAATGTTGGAGTTTGGTCATGTAAAGAATTCACCAAAAAAAAATTTTTCATGATGGTTATTCTTTTTGGCAAAAGATAGGCTTATTTAGAAAAAGTTCAAGCAAAATGAAGACACCAGGAATGGTAAATATGAAATAGACTTGGAGAGCTACAGTTGCAAGGAAAGGGGTTTTAACAATTAACAGTAGGAAGGACAAGTTCTCTTTTGGAACTCACAATTAACCAAGAGAAAAGGAATGCTACATGAGGTGGGACTATGCCCTTAAAGGTTAAATCCTAAAAGAGATTTAGCCTCCTACAAGAGTTAGCTATAAGAAGGAGAAAGTTACCAGGAGACATAGTGGGGGAATGAGAGGAGTGTCTCTCTTTATAGCTAACTTTTTTAGGTGCTAATCCCTTTTAGGATTTAACTTGCCAGTTTTCAGAAGGGAGGATCCCACCAGACTGAGACATTTATCCCTTCCTTATCAGGTTTTAGTTTATTCTGTGGCTGTGGAGCTTGATTTGAATATTACCTGTCAAGAAGCAGGACATTGAGACAGAGATCAGCTCAAACCTCTCCCTTGTGGCAAATGTGTAAAATCTCTGCCAATCTTTTCCTAGACAAGTATTCTTCTTTTGAAGAAGGGGGATTAATGGCATTTTCAGGATTCCGATGTTGGACATGTCTGATAATCCTGCCTAATAGTTTCTCCTAGTTTGTAACTAGTGAGATTAGATTTCACAGGAGACTGAAGGGCATGCTTTGTAGTTTGGTGAAGACCTAAGAGAAGTTTCCACTGGCTTGTCTCCGGGATTAGAAGCTGGCTTGAGAATGTTTAAAACTATCCAGAGTGGGGAAGAGTATATCCCCTCTTTGCCAAGGTCTATTGTAGAATGGACTGGGAGAGGTCAATATGGATTGGCCAGCCCCTTTTTTATGGCTACATTGCTTTGGTCTATCAAATAAGTTGTTTATAAAAAGACACAGTATATGTTGTTACGTTTCTGCCACATTGGCTTAAGATTGACTTCCACGTTGATGTAGCAAAAAACTCTATTTTAAGTTATATCTCCTAAGGAGAGTTTTTAGTTTGCACTCAAATTCTCTACTCTTAAGTCATACTGCATGAGAGCAGCAGCTGAATCTCACAAACGGTTGCATTGATCACTGAATGTTCTTACATTTTGAGAGATGTAAAGATCTTGGTAAACATATTTCTCGTAAAATATATCTCTAGTAACAGGCAGATGATTAGGCCAAATGTTTACCTATCTCAAAATGGAAAATAGTCATTCACCTAATGACTATATGTTTTCAGATAAGAAAACAGCAAGATCTTACATACTTGCATTTTACTCATGGCTTTTAAACAATTGCTCTGAATTTAGAAATTAGCTGTGAGAGACAAAAATTAAGGACTTGATTACAACAGGTCAGAGCATCCTTTGTTCTGTTTGACTGAAGGTATGAATCACAAATGAGCGCATGTCATAAACCCACCACATTGGCAAACTTGGGAGTAGGGGGGAATCATTCCTATAGAAAGGAACACATCTGGAAAAAAAAGATGGAAGGGTCTGACCTCGAGTGGAGCTCAAAAGGCCATCCTTCAAACTCCTTTTTGTACCCAGATGCAAACAAACAAATCTCTATTTTCTGAAAATCTGTGGCATTTCTCTGACATGGTGGGTTTTCCGGGGCAGCTAGGTGGCGCAGTGGAAAGAGCAGCAGCCCTGAATTCAGGAGGACCCGAGTTCAAATCTGGTCTCAGACACTTAACACTTCCTGGCTGTGTGACCCTGGGCAAGTCACTTAACCCCAGCCTTAGGGGAAAAACAAACAAACAGACATGGTGGGTTTTCTGACTTATTGGTCCATCATCCATACCTGGATTCAAACTTTAAAAAATAATATTATTATAATTTCCAACAAATTTTCTCAGATTGCCAAGTCCTACATGAGAGGCCTCAGATCTAGAAAGAAGTCTTACAGATCATTATAATTAAGGCTAATATGGTTGTAGGCATTTTCATGCCATGCCTTCTTTTCACATGCAGATGAAGAGAGAGAATTTCATTTCCCCAGTGCTGTGCACCCTTTGCATGCACAGCCAAAACTAGTTGCAGGGCACAGCCACAACTGTCAGGTAAAAATATTTCTTTAGGCATTTTAAGAAAGCTACAGATCGTACAGGTCATGAGACTATGATGCACTAAATAAATGTTTAATAATTTGCTGAAGACAGATGGAAACCATGGTAGAAGTAATGGATTTTGAAATACCGTTTTCAGAGAGCATGGAGTTAATGAAATAAAAATATCTAACAAACTTTTCTTAAAAGTTTCTTTGTTATTACTAAGCAGTAGAACTCTTGATATGGAATCTTATCTAAGTAGATGTTCAGCACAATTTTACTCTTAAGAAAATAACTAGACTTGAGATGAGAGCTATTCCTTTAAATAATGGAAGCAATCAATGAAGACATTTCACTTAACCAGCATGGGAGGGGGGGAGAAAGGTGGAGAAGGGAAAGAGGCACTGAACACTAGTGAGTGGGATTGTTTCCACTTCCCCCAACCATTGTGGTGGGGCAAGGACTCAGGCCATGGCTAAGGATCAGTCATTTCCCTGTCCACTCAGTGAGGGGGAGAATGGTAGATTTATGTCCTCATATTGCAAGACTAACTGATTGAAAATAAAACCATGAAATTATGCAAATATTTAGTGTACAATTTTCAATCTTCAATTCCAGATTAACTCCCAAAAATCCTAATCAAGAATTTTCAGAAATTGAAAGGTAAAGAGATATCAAGACTTTTTCACCTGTATTAGGGAATTTTATACTTTTCCCTTCTGTCTCTTTGATCTCTGTCTTTGTTCAAGAGTGAAAACAAGATTATTTAAACATTATTTTAAAAGATGATCTTAAAATTTAGAAGATAGGCTATAGCTAAATAGTTTTTTGGGTGAGATTTCACAAAACTCATACTACATGTTCAGCTGGGTTCCCAGAATTTTTAAATATACAATTTTCAGAAATTGCACTATATACAATTTAGACAGCAATATAACATCTTAACTATATTTCATCTAATTAGAGGAGATACAAACACGTGACCTCTTTGAGTAAGTTATGAAGGACTTTGTTTAATACCAGTTTTTAGCTTAAAATTAAATCAAATGCAGATTTAAATTTCCAGTAGTAATACTTCAATAGTAAGGACTAATGCACACATATTTATAAGATCTTATACCCAGATAAGTTCACAATTTTAGCATACACCAGTTAATAATGATTTTTCATACAATTTAGAATCAGATTCCCAATTTAAACTCACACAAATTTAAAACTATGTTTTTGGGAGAAACCTTTTAAATGCCAATTTATTTTTTTATTTTTTTTTTTCAAAAGTGTAGGCCTCTACAAAGGGCTATCAAACTGCACATGCCCTTTGGCTCAGCAGTGTTTCTACTGGGCTTATATCTCAAAGAGATTTTAAAGGAGGGAAAGGGATCTGTATGTGTAAAAATGTTTGTAGCAGCCCTTTTTGTAGTGGCAAGAAACTGGAAACTGAGTGAATACCCATCAGTTGGAGAATGGCTAACTAAATTATGGTGTATGTATGTTATAGAATATTACTGTTCTGTAAGAAATGACCAGCAGGATGATTTCAGAGACGTCTGGAGAGACTCACATGAACTGATGCCAAGTGAAATGAGCAGAACCAGGAAATCATTATATACAGCAGCAGCAAGATTATATGATGATCAATTCTGATGGACGTTGTTCTTTTCAACAATGAGATGATTCAGGTCAATTCCAAAAGACTTGTGATGGAGAGAACCATCCAGAAAGAGGTCTATGGGAACTGAATATGGATCAAAGCATAGCATTTTCACCTTTTTTGGTTATTGTTTGCTTGTTTTTTCTTTCTCTCTTTTTTTTCTTTTTGATCTGATTTTTTCTTGTGCAGCATGATAAATGTGGAAATATGTTTAGAACAATTGCACATATTTAACCTATATTGGATTACTTGCTTTCTAGGGGAGAGGGGTTGAGGAGAAGGGAGAAAATTTTGAAACACAAGGTTTTGCAAGGATAAATGTTGAAAACTGTCTTTGTATTTTGGAAATAAAAAGTTATGGGGAAAAAAGAAACTTTCCAATATTCAAATTTGTTTTCTTGGAGCCCTCAAATTTTTTAATTGACAGTAAACTGTTTGAGACTTGAGATGGAGACACAGGTCCTCCATTTTTCCAGATGGTGCCTGGGACAAAATGGCAGTTGCTCTGATCTCCCCTCAGATCTTGTGGATAGCTTATATTTTCTTCCCAAACCATGTGGATGGTTTTGAAATTTGAAGCTGTTCCTTAAATCTGTATATATCCTTTGACTTGGTAATACTCCCAAGAAGAACAGAGGAAAAGGAAGAGCATCTATAAGTACAAAAATACTTAAAGCAGTTCTTTTTGTGATGGCAAAAAATAGGAAATTAAGGGATTACTCATAAAGTGGGGAGTGGCAGAACAAGTTATTGCATTTGAACTTAAATGGAATATATTTTGTTGTAAGAAATAATAAAGAGATAGTTTCAGAAAAACTTAGGAAGACTTGCATGAAGTGATGCAAAGAACAGTTTACATAGTAATGGCAATTTTGTAAAGATTATCATTTATAAAAGACTGAGTAACTTTGATCAATACAATGATCACAAAGGATTCATGATATAAAATGCTATTCCAATCCAGATAGAGAGCTGATAGTGTCAAAGTATAGGTATAGTGGATGTTGTATTCCTTACCTTCTCTATAGGTGAGGGAAGTAATTGGGGGGGGAGAGAAACAGAACTGAAAAAAATAAAAATTTAAAAACATGATAAAAACATAAAATTGATTTTTTAAAAAATGGGATAAAAAACAAGTCAAGTATTTAAATGGTTTAAAAATCATTCGACTCTCTGAAAACCATGATTTTTCCCCAAATTTTTATTTCAGTAAATCATAACTACTTAGATCTTTTAGAACCAGAGGGCAATTGTAAAGATATAGACTCTACTGAGTATTGCCTCAAATCCCAAAAAGAAAAGTCAACCAAAATCCAAAGCTTTGATGTCAGAAAAAATATAATAAAAAATAAAATACTGCAACTATCTTAAGAAGCACTAAAAGTATTAAGAAACCATTGTCAAATCTCACATAACCTGTAACTTCTGTTATAAATAAGGGAAAATCTTGAAATATGACATTCTAAAAAGGCAAAAGAGATAAGCTTACTATCAGAAGTAACAGACCTTGCAAAATCTTACAGGAGCAAAAATATTCCTTTAATAGATTGGTGTATTTTCAACTGTGATTTAAAAAAAAAAAAAAAAAAAAAAAAGCTGAATAGGAACTTATGAAATTCAAACATTAAAAACCAGAGAAAGGGTTTTTAAGAATTTATTTGATTAAGACAACTCTGAGATACCACTACACACCTGTCAGATTGTCTAAGATGACAGGAACAAATAATAATGAATGTTGGAGGGGCTGTGGGAAAACTGGGACACTGATGCATTGTTGGTGGAGTTGTGAAATAATCCAACCATTCTGGAGAGCAATCTGGAACTATGCCCAAAAAATTATCAAAATGTGCATACCCTTTGACCCAGCCATACTACTACTGGGCTTATATCCCAAGGAACTACTAAAGAAGGGAAAGGGACCTGTATGTGCCAAAATGTTTGTGGCAGCTCTTTTCATAGTGGCTAGAAGCTGGAAGATGAATGGATGTCCATCAATTGGAGAATGGTTGGGTAAATTATGGTATATGAATGTTATGGAATATTATTGTTCTATAAGAAATGACCAACAGGAGAAATACAGAGAGGCTTGGAGAGACTTACATCAACTGATGCTGAGTGAAACGAGCAGAACCAGAAGACCATTTTACACTTCAACAATGATACTGTACGAGGATGTATTCTGATGGAAGTGGATATCTTCAATATAGAGAAGAGCTAATCCAATTCCAATTGATTAATGATGGACAGAATCAGCTACATCCAGAAAAGGAACACTGGGAAATGAGTGTAAACTGTTATTTTTACCTTCTGAATCCAATTCTTCCTGTGCAACAAGAAATTTGGTTCTACACACATATATTGTATCTAGAATATACTGTAATATATTTAACATGTATAAGACTGCCTGCTATCTGGGAGAGGGGGTTGGGGGAGGAAGGGAAAAAATCTGAACAGAAGTAAGTGCAAGGGATAATGTTATAAAAAATTACCCATGCATATGTACTGTCAAAAAAAAAATTATAAAATAAAATAAAAATTAAATTAAAAAAAAAGAATTTATTTGAAAAATTGGAAAGAGTTGTATAATAATAGAGTGCTCATACTTTAAATATATTAAACAAGGATTCTTAGCCTAGGTCTATGAACTTTTTAAAATTTAGATAATTGCATTTCAATGTAGTTAGGTTTCCTTTATAATCCCATATGTTTTATTTTTGCATTTAAAGGTTCAAATAAATTAAAATTTCACTGTATTGTCAAAGAGGTCTATAAAATTTAAAAAGGTTAATAATTTCTCAAATAGAGAGAGAAGAAACCAGTATACCTTCTAGACCTTAATGTCCTCAAAGGGTATTGAAGAAGTTAAAAAAGAAAAACAGGGATCCTACAGGTAGATTGGTTCTGCTCTGAGGGTTCTTATAGGGAAAAGGAGTATACTAGCTTAGAAAAGAGGAAGAGTATGTAATTTGGTGTTCTTGTTATTGGATGCAGAGGTAAAAATGAACTTCATTTTTACCTAAAAAAGACAGAAATGTTGAAAGCATATAAACATAAACGCACATATGAATTATTTGGTATAGAATTATATCCAGCTCAGCAGGGTAAGGGTAGAGTTTATAAGGAAGGATAATACCAGAATGGGAATGGTTACAAGCTTTAGATTGCCTCTGAGACAGTTGGGAAATGGCTGAATGGATTGTGGTGTATAGATTTGACAGGATAATATTAGTGCCCTAAGAATTTGATTATAGAGTCAAGTTTCAGAGAATACTGGGAAGATAGATGCAGAGCAGAGTGAGAAGAACCAGTACAATTTATATAAGAACACCAACATTATAAAGGCTTGAGAACTCTACATTGCAGTATCTCCTGAGAACCTATATTGAAGTGTATTACCTATCTCATAAGAGAAGTGATGGACACAAAATGCAAAGATATATATATTTGAGTATGAGCACTAGATGGATTAGTGTTTTTGGTTTTGTTTGTTTTTTTGAATGCTTGTTATTACATTGCTGGGATTTTTTCTTTCAGTTTTTAATTGGGAGAGAGGTTTGATAATAGTGATTCTTCCCTTCTCTCCTCCTCCACCCCCCTCAAAAAAGAGTGTTACATTTAAAAATGCATAAAAGAGAATGAAGGAAGTTCAGAAGAAAGTACAGACAAGATAGTTTTGAAAGTAACATGGAATTTGTTATATAGTATTGATATTTGTTATATACTTTAAAAAACATGTGTAGATTCACAGATCATAGAGAATCCTCTGTGTTCTTTGGCATGTATAGAAATTCTCTTTTTTGGGAGGTATTTAAGTTCAGAACAAGAAAAATTTCCTTTTAATAATTATTCAGTAGAAATTGAGAAATTGCAAATTTTTGATGTTTGTGGAGCCCTTGCTTTCCTAAGTGAAGCTGGTCCCAACTGTAGTTTATCTTTACCAAAAAATGTGAATTGAATATGCATTCCCTACAGTAGAAAGAATCAGGCACCTCTTTAGAGAATTGGTACTTGCCAATTCAGCAGTCTAAGAATAAGCTAGAGCTGGAGACCCAAATATATGAGTTAACTGTAAAACATTAGGATAGTTTGGTTTGGTTTTGACGGGCTTTGTAACTTACCTCTTTGTAGAAATCTTCTTGGGAGAAACTTCCTCTTCCTTTGAGACCTTATTGTCTTAAGAGAACTATGTAGGGTCACAACAGGCTTTAAGTTGCAAGGGTCACATTGCTGGTATATGAAGACTGCTCTATCCATTATGCCAGATTGCCTTTCCAGTGCTTAACTCCATGCCTTAGTTTCTGATCGGGAAAGTCATTTTGGCAGAATCCTTCTCCTGACATGTCAGAGACACATGGTTGGATTCTTTGAAGAACTTGTTCACAGTGATGATTTTACAAAACAAAAGAATATTTCCTTTTACTAATTTATTTATTTTTGGTGCTCATCCTTTCAAAGTTTTGAATTCCAAATTCTCTCCCTCCTTCCAGTCTCTCCTACACTCATTGAGATAGCAAGGAATATGATCACTACAGCAATTCAAGTGACAGGTTAGAAAAACTGTGGAAAAGTTGAGGGGACAAAGAGCCAGAACTACTACTTAAAATAATGTTTTATGCTGTCATTATCAAAAGACTATGTTCACTTAGCTCACTGATCTTTTAGCAGCTTATATGACTACTGTCAAATGTAGGTCCTTATTATACCTCGTTAAGATTTTTTCATGATTCATCAAAAATATATAGACTGGCCTAATGAGGAAGAGGGGAACCCTCAGTGAATGGGTAGAAAGACTTCAAATAATTTCTTCAGAACTAAAACATCCCTTTTCCCATTCTACTTTATGCCCTAGACAGCTCGTTTACCCTCTTAAAAAATTAGTCTTCAAAATAGACTTAAAGGTTGTTGATGCTCACAGCTCTCACTGAGCAGTAGTTTCTGTTTTTATATTATTTCAAAATGTGTTTGTTCTTTGTTCTCAGATGCCAGTGGGAGTAGGTGCCATCTGGGGAACACTCAACTTGGGGTCAGCTTGCGGTCTTGGGGAGAAAATCACCTCAAACTTCTGGAAGGAGCGCATTCTCTACAGTCATGTTGGGCTGCCTGCTGCCAGGATCATAATTGCCATGTCTTTTGGTGGTTGGAAAATCTGTGCATGAAGGTGAACTGCAGTGATCCCCAAAGCTGCCAGGTCTCCAGGACAGATACTTCTCACTCCATGTTGGTGTATTTACGTAAAGTGCAAACTGCAGAAAATTTGAATTTCCTACCTGAAACAGATGCAGTGCGTCTTCTAGGCCTAGGGTGGAGCAGAACACTACAGAGGACCCAGAGATCATCCAGTTATGAGCCGCTCTTAGAGAAATCATCCTCTCCTAAGGGCCAGCTGAGTTCCAAAAAGAAATCTCAGCAAAGAGACCTTTCCAATGATTCTAGCAATGGGTCATTTATAGAAGCAGTAACTGAATTCACTAGTGAGAGGGGGTCAAATCAAACCAACCAGAAAATTCCAGAGACTCTTAAGACTGAATCACACATCCTCCCAGTCCAAGATAACATCTCCTCAGCAGACAGTACGATGCATTCTGAAGTAAATAACTCCAGGGATCCAGGGAGTCCAAATCCCAGCTCTGCAGAGGTAAGAATAGCGAGAGAGAAAGATTAATACCTTTTGAGGAAGAAACTGAGAATATCCATGAAATTGGTCTGACCCCTGACATGCATATATACATGTCTGTGGCTGGTAGTAGAGAACAGTATTCTTATACCAAGGAGTTGTATAGTGTCTAAAGCTAACCAGTTTTTCATGACTATTGCTTCCCAAAAGGGTTATTTTAACTAAGAGAACCACTTTTTTAATCAAATAAATTTTATTGATTTATTTTGTTTTTATATCTATATTCTCCTCTTTCCCTTTCCAAGAGATTTAATCTCTTATATAATTTTGATTTCTAAGACCCATTTCTAAGAGGAAAGACAGTTCTTATCATCCCAAAGCTATTGTATGTGGGGGAAAAAAAAAAAAAAAACAATCCCCTCCCTCCCAAAAAAATCCCTGCTAATTATTCAGCCCTAGTTGTTTTTTGGCCACAGGTAGGTGCTAGGATGTGGGTGGTAGTCTCCATCTATGCTTCTGCAATGTTTTCTGCCAGATTGAAAACACTTGCTGTTGCTGCAGTTTCTTTCTCTCCCTAAGCAACCCCCTCCTCCCTATCTCTTATGTATTTACATTCTCGATGAGGTAACTTCTATTCCAATCTGAATAAGCCACGCCTGATACTGCAGATTGAGACATGCTCTGCAGGGCTGGGGAACAGGATATGGACCCTAGCCAAACGTTTTCTGCCTTGAATACCCACTGAGGGCTGTATGCAAAGGAAAATGCTACCAGTAGAGATTAATCTGCTTCTCAATATTTGTTCTTTCCAGTTATATGCTTTAAAAGAGTGACTCATTCCCCTTTGATTACTTTGTCTTGTTTTTTGCTGTGGTTTGTCTTGGTTTATTCCTCTTCTTCCTCTACTCAGCTTTCATTTAGCATTTTGTAGAGTCTAGGAAAAGAGCAAATCTCTTACCCCCAAAGCAAATATTAAGAAAATGCTTAGAGCTATTATTGCAAGTTTGCAGAAGAAGCATTAGGTTTAATATATCAGGTCACAGGTTGCTTGCAGAATGGCTAACACTTGAGAATGTCATCTCAAGAATAACTTCTTTTGAGAGAGGGTATTCGAGGTCAAATCCACACTTAATATGAAAAGGAAAGGAAAGGAAAAGACTTTATGCAGTGCTAATTAGTGATAGCCAGCTAGTAAATGGAGCCAATTTCTACAGTTCTCTGTATCTAGTGCAGAAAAAACTTGACATAAATCTCCATTATTTATCTGTGCAATATCTGCAGAATAACAAAGATGCTGCATAGTCAGAATTTGTTTTTCATTCCTTTGAATGAAAATATCTCTTTTAAAATTTGTAACTTTCATTTATATATATATATTATATAACCTCAAAAACAGTTGAGTTTTGTTATCTCTCCTATGCCAAAAAACAGATTTAGTGAGCATTCTGTAATTCTAGAAATGGGAAGGAATATCTGTAGAGCTATTATATTTTTCTCTTCTCCCTTTGTAGCTTTGGCTGTTATTTTAAAGCCATCCTTAACATTCCTTAAGTTTTGAGTCTTCCCTCACTTCCTCTTCCAGAATTTTGGCAGGTGGACAATAAAGTAGTACAGATTAGGAACTATTATCTTGTGTACAAGTAACTTAGCCCTTGGGTGATTGCTGCAAAATTAATCACCTTTTATGCAAAGGATGAATAACTGTTTTTGAGCTCAGGAAATGAAGGTCCAAAGTAAAAGTTTTCCTCATCTGTAGTTTGGCTTTCAAGAAATCTGTTGCTTTTCTCTCATCTACCTTGATCACTGCTGCCTCTTCATTTTAAAGGCACATCATTTCCATTCTCTATGAAGCCAGTGGCTGCTTGTAAGACAAATAAGTGAAAAAATAACTGAACTAGGGCAATCAAATATCTCTCTGCTATCCTTTCCATTAAAGAATGAATTTCCAGTCCTTGACTCCTCACAAAAACTAGGCCAGCTGCACGCACTCATACACATTCTCCCTCTCACTTTCTTTCTGTCTCCCTCTTTCTTTCTTTTTCTCTGTTTCTGTCTGTCTGTCTTTCTTTTTTTCTTTTTCTCAGCTTTCTCTGAAATTGGGAGCTGAAAAAATTAATGACACTCTACCAAGCTCATGTTATTACTAAGTATAGACTGATCAAGGACCAACCTTCAAAAATATTCTATCATATTATATTTTTAAAATTCTCTTAAATCTTGACAAAAAGGGTGTGTTGAATGGGAAGAATAGCAAACTCTTGAAGATCTCAGGCAAAAAAATAGTTTGTTTTCATTCTTTTTTCTTTCTATTCTTTCCATATAAATTTTTAATCTCTTTATATCAGTTTTGTTTGGTTTTTCGCCTTTATTAATTAGCTTTGGATCACTTTTCCCCCATATTCATACTTTAAGTATATAGGAGTGCTGATTTTATCACCAAAAACTCTGAACAATCTAGCTATTTCCTCAACTTCCTTTTTTATTCTTCCTTAAACCCAGTACTTCTTTCCTTCTCTTCATTCTTGGGTAATCTAAGAAGTTTGTTCTTAAATCTGTTTACCTGGGTTGGCATACTTCTTGAAATGAGTCAGAATGTTTATCTGTTGAGTTGTATGGAAGATAGGCCTTAGAACAGCAGGATAGGCCTATACTGGTTTGTATTCATTTAGATGTGGCCTCTTCACACATTGGGTAGCAGAGAAAGATGGAGTGGTATCCGCAAAAAAGACCTTAACATTGACCAGCCATTAATTAATAAGAGTAAGCATGAAAGCCATGTTACGACTTCCCTACCCTTCCATCAAGTGCATCTCTTCAGGGAGACATTGAGCAGAGAGAGCGCCTCATCCACCAACGTTAAGCTGTGCCCTGCTGTGTTTCTCAGTTGCTGATTCTCATGGAGAACTGGGTCATCTCAGGTTTTTGTCCAAACCCTGCTGCCTTTGCCACTGCGTGGGCTCAGTGTCAGTAACATGCCTTAGGCTGGAGGCAGGGTGTAGGAAGACAGTTGTTGTCTTTTCTACTGTTTTGATTTTGATTAGAAAGCGGTAAGTTTTTGTTTTATTTTAATACAATTGGATCTGCAAAGTCAAAGTGAATTGGATGTTGAATTCTTTTGTAAATCATTTTAAATATAAAACAGATGTTTCCAGAGTAGCATGTGTTTCACCAAATATGTCCCCCACATGGACAGCACAGATAAAACTAGCCGAAATATCCTGTGTGTTTCTTTCAGACTCTCACTAGAAATGGAAATAGGTAGTAGTGGAGGAATTTTTGCAATGAAAAGAAGGAAATTATTTTTGTCATCTTGGATTATGGCAGTTATTGTTAGAGCTGGCTTTGCTTCTCAATTGGGGGAGGGGTTGTTGAGAATATAGCCCACACCCCTAATTTCCAAATTCTGTTAGACTGTACTGGATAGAATTAATATCAAGAAAACTTACCCATGATAGCTTCTGAACTTTTTTTTTTTTTATTACATTGGTTTGTTTTTATGGATTTTCTCTGTAATTCCAAGAAAATTCTGCATAAGCAAACACCTTCTCCCCACCCCCAATTCCTCAGACCATCCTATCTCACCTTGATCCACCATATCTTACCTTGTAGTCCTTTCCCCATGACCCCTAAACATCAAAACAGAAGATCTTCCTTTTTAGCTTTGGAATTGGAAATACGTATTCCTGATGTAAAGCATACTTCTTACAAACGAGCTTTTATAGTACTATGGTTACCAAAATCTGAACTGTTGCTTTAAGAATCAAAAACTACATCGCTTTTACTTTTTTATGTGGTAAATCTTTGTGTTTCTTTTAGGTTCACAAGAAATTTTCCAACCTGCTGGTAACCCCTGATCTGGTTACCTCTTCCACTCCCTTAACCCTGAGCCTGACAGCTACAGGGAAAACAGAGAATCTCAGTTTGCTGACCAATACATCTGTACAGCCTGAAATCTCAGAGGACTCGATTCCTACTCCTAGTTCTTTGCCAGGAAGAAATGGAATTAATCACACCAATACCTCTTTACCACCAATTCTGTCCCATCGTGATAACATCCCTACTCATCAGACTACCCCTACTTCTTTCCCAACCACTGTGGCATCAACCCCAGGTGAGACAGGCCAGGGCTTCTTTGCCCCCTGGAAAGAGAAAACTGAGAAATCTGAGCATTGTTCTTTTTAGAGGCTTGAAAAAGGTGAAGAGAATAAGGCTTGATTTCTGAATACTGCAGACTGGAGAAACATCAGCTCTGTCAGCATCTCTCCAGCAAATATAACCTGCGCCTCCTGCTCCTTTTGCTCAGCAAGCTTGCAGCACGTGGAAATTTATGAGATTCACTCTCTATGAGCCAGATTCCACTGTGCATCTTATCCTGCTACTTAAGAGCACCAGGTTCTTGTAAAATTCAGTAATGTTCAGAGGAACCAAGCAGACGGAGCCTGGTGGGAAGAGAGTGTTGGATACATGCACCCACTTGCCATCTAAAAGGCTGGTAGTAGGTCAGATGTTTGTCTCTATGGTTTTGACAGCATTTTTATTTTTAAAGCAACCATCAGGAAGAGAGATTTATACATAGATCGTTGCCTTAACAACATTGGGTTTATTCTTCAGGGGTGTTGGTCTTAAGTGTTAAGAGGAAATGGTTAATAGAGAAAATTGAGCTGATCTTTTCCCTGGATAAGCGTAAAGGGGAGAAAAGCAGAGCCAATGAAATGGAAGTGTGTATATGTGTGTGTTTCTTCCCTTTTTTTTCCCCTTCTCCCTTTTCCTCCTCCTTTTCTTCCTCTTCTCTCTTTCCTTCTCCTTCCTTCCTTCTTTTCTCTGTCCTTTCTTTCCTCTCCCCTTCTTTCTCTTTCTCTTTCTCTCTTACCCTTTCTCTCTCCCTTTTGGTAGTGATGTAACCTGAAGTTGTTTTCAGGGTTTTTGCAGAATCAGTTAATACTGAAATGATACTTGTGTTCAAGAAAAGTACCTGAAATTCTTAATGTAAACCTCAAAAGGCAGTGAGTCCAACCCATACCCCAGAAGAAGTCCTTAGTGAAGGTCTAAGGTTGCATGATCCTAAGTAAAGTTTTTTTGTCCTCGTAAGTGAAGAAGATGGATTCTCTCAGAAACCACTTTGGTGACCTTTTCTTCTCTCCTGAAACTCAGGAGACTTAAAATTTCTGTATAGCATAGTATGTTTTATTTTCCCCAAAGCAAATAAGAGGTAAGATGAGATGCTTTGTATTTACCATAAAAACAAAATGTCATCACTCCTCAAAGCTTGTTTGGTGTTAGGTCTCAGCCAAGTAAAGAAGCATAAAACTGCTCCCATGTACCTAAGAGCTATTTGGGAAGGGGTGGGAAGAAGACTTCAAGGTGCTTATGATATTGGGGAGATAAGAAAACTAGAGAAATATAAAACCATAAAGACCTATGACTTATTTCTATAAGAGTTCAGAGGAAAGTTCAAAGGAAAGTATAGACTGGAATAGTCTTTCCTTTGAAGAGGAGTTAAAATTATGGCTGTGCCTTCAAGAATAAGTGAAGGTTTAATTGGCTGAGTGGAAGAGGAAGGACATCATGACAATTAGAAAATTCTGATAATGAAGATAGAAACCTGGATGCAGGCTGTTAGAAAGAGACTAGATAGTGGTAAGAAAGGTGTCACATAGCCTTCTCCTTTACAGACTCTGGACTTTGGCCACAGAATAAAGAAAAATACTATTTATCTGTATTAGCTTCATTGCTAATTCTATTGTATTTGCTTTCTTCTCAGGTATAAAGGAGTTGATAGTTTCTGCAGGTGAGAGTGTGGAGATGACCTTGCCTGAGAATGAAGTTCAATTAAATGCATATGTCATCCCAGCACCACAAGAAGGTAAAAACTCCAAGGGTGGGGTTCAGTATTTTCATGGAAAAGCTTAATTTCCTGAAACTCTAATTTAAAAAATAAATAAATAAATAAACTAAAATTTTGCTTATAAAACATAATTCAGAGAATGGTTTTTAGTATTACTAAAAATGTCTTTAAGTAGTATTCTTTATCATATGAGTAACACTTAAGAAACCAGGTATGTTTTAGCTTGTGTGAGAAGAACATAATAGTTACCACCAAGTATCTATCTTTAGGGCTGGAAGAGAGACGAGGCTTTTCCTGTGTAGTTCCAGAGGACAGAGCAAGGGCATAGGGCTAGAAATTACAGGGAGGCCAATTAGGCTCATTGTAACATAAAAGTTTCCAAAAGAACAACCTGCCCGGTTATGTGTAATGAACTGTACCTACAAAAACTTAAAACAGTCTGGATAGCTCTAGATAGCAAGATATTAGACTAGATGGCCCTTTTAGATGCTAAGCTTTCTTAATTTTTAAATATTTATACACCCATAATTTTTCAAGAACAGAGCTATTGAATGAAATATGCTTGGCTCTGGGGTCAGGAGACCTGAGTTCAAATTCTGACTCTCTTGCTTTTTTACACTGGGAAAGTGACTTCCCCTCTCTGATTCTCCATTTTTTCATCTATAAAAAGGGGGATTTGCATGATGTCATTTTAAAGAACCCTTTCAGTTGAAGTCATAATTTTCATAAAATAGCTGATAACTGTAGTTCCCCTCCTGCATTTAAGTTTCCATTTTAGATATATATATTTCAGTTACTCATAATTTGACTACTAGTTCTATGCCCTACTTTACATATATATATATATATATATATATAATATTTTATGCCCTACTTTAAAGATCATATTTATACAGAAAGTAGTTTTTTAAAATGTAGTGCTATATATTTTTTCTCTCATAGCTTTAAGGTTTCTTATCAATTCATTCTACCTTCCTTAAGAAGTTGAGTTTTTTCCCTTCCTTCTGGTGGTGGTTTTGAATTATAGGTGGAAAGGAATCCATTGGTGTTTGAAGATTTGAAGCACTGATAAGGGTAGGATTTCAGCTACTTTATCCCAGCTCTATGTGAGAATCTCTTGGTCTTAATCTAGACTCTTTCTTTGCTAAATTGGATCTAAATTTTTGAATTAATAGATTTGGACCAAAACTGACTAGTGCTCAAACTGTTTCATTCTATCCTTCCCCTCCCCCCCTTCCAGTTCATTAAACTGATCAAATCAGTATTCTGCCCAGCAGACTCCTAATTGATTGTTACTGGTCTCGGATTCTGCACTATCTGTACCTGTTTTCTATGTCAGAGAAGAGAGGGACACAAGAGAAGAGAATCATCTCTTAACTATATCTGGAAAAGATGCTCTATTGGTACTGCATTAGATGATAATTCTCTGTGCACATTTCCTATCTCCTCACCCTAATCCATGACTAGAAAAAGCAAGACCCCAAGGAGGGGCCATGCTTTGTTTAAGATCTGACCTTGAGAGTCCCTCCTAGCTGTTAAGGTACCATGATCCTATATAGTGCACAAACCTAGTCATCCTGCACCTACTTTTGTCAAAGAAAACAAAGAATTTTGTGGACGAAGGCTTTGTTTGTAAGAAGAGAACAGGCCTTTAGAAATAGGATATTTTGTAATTGAATTCTTACTCATTCAAACAAGAGAGCAGTAACCTTCAAAATGTTCATTGTATTCATGAAAAAGGAAGGGGACTAGTCCTCACTTAGAGTTTTTTCCCTTTTTGATATATTTTTGCCATAGGTGATATTTTCTCTTTTTTAAAACTAGAATGGTCATTAAACTGAGTCTTTTCATAAGAAACTCACTTAGCTTGAGTTGTAGGATCACAAAATTTGAGCTACAAAGGGTTTCAGAAGTCATCCAGTCTAACCTTATCATTTAACAGATGAGGGAACCAAGGCCCAAAGAGAGAAGTGACTTGCCTAAAGTCATGTAGTTCAAAAGCAGCAGAGCTAGGATTTGAGCCCAGATCATCTAATTCCCGAGCCAGAACTCTTTGCATGGTGTTCTGCTTGCTTGTCAAGGTGTTTGTTCCCAAGCATTGTGAGGAGCGTTTTCCCCATTGGGACAACAAAATACACTCCCTGATTTATTCTGAACTAGAAACCATGGCATCAGAGAGGTAGGACTTTTGTGATATGTGCTCTGATTTTAATGAATTTAAATAGTGCCTGTTTTAAATGGGCCATCTCCTGCAGTCCTTGCTTGCTGCAGGATGTTATTTGGCTCAGCAGGATTTGAGCAACTCTTTAACTCACCAGGGTGTGATGACCTCAGTGAGATGAGCATTGTTAGCACTCTATGCAAAGCTATTTCCGAACCGTGTTATTTAGAAATCATTGCTGTTCTTTGTTGCAAAAGAAGTTTTCAAGAAAACGGTCTTTGTTTTCAGTGAGTTCATTTCTGCTAGTTGGGAGGAGGAGATTCTAGAGCAGATATTGTTAGTGAAAATCATCAGTCACCACTAACACACACACACACACACTCACCCATGGGCATGTGCACATTTATCCACAGATTTATAATTTTTATTTGGAAGAAGAGAGTATTAGGCTTGAAATGTGAGGGATGTAGAAAACAGCAGGCAATAACAAGAGCAGGGTCAGTTGAATCCTTCCTTATCTGAATTCCATGTTGTCTAGAAGCTTTCAGATAAGAATTATAAAAGTTAAGGCTGTGTCTGAAATTCAGATCCATTTTGTATAAAAATAAGTATTATTGGTAGTCATTGTGGATGCCCTCACTCTAGGGGGTGTAGGTGTATGTTTTCATGATTTCTGTAACTGGCCCTTCTTTAGGCAAAATCTACTCCTACGAATGGAAGCTGATTACTCATCCTACAAACTACAGTGGGGAAATGGAAGGACAGCATTCACAGGTCCTCAAGCTCTCCAAGGTGAATTTCCTTCCTACATATGGTATGAGTAAAGGTTGCCTATCTGTTTCCTAAAGTGTATTATACCAGTAAGGTTTTTCTTTTCTGTACACAGAAGGGTCAGTAAAGACTTCCTGCACTCAGATCCTAAGCATCCCTTCAGAAATGAATCCTTCAGAGGCCTGATTGGCAGGTTTCCAGTATTTGTTAGTTTATGACATTTTTGGTGAGAAAAACTTCTCTGGCAGAATGGTATTGGCTATAAATATAGTTGCTAAACAGCTTGTAGCAGTAGTATAAAGATTTTAGACCTCACGAGACAGTTGACCTTAGGATCCACATATCTATGAGGACTTCCTTATTGTAATGGAATTTAGGGGTTATTGCACATTTGCCTAAGGAAGGAAGGGAAAGGAATGGAACAAGCATTTCTCTAGTGCCTATGATGTGCTGGGTACTGTGTTAAGTGATTTTATAAATATCATGTCATTTGATGCTTGCAACAACTCTGCAAAGTAGGTGTTATTCACCCCCATTTTACAGATAAGGAAACTGAGGCAGATGGGTTAAGTAACTTGTCCAGGATCACAGAGCTAATAAATGTCTGAGACCAAAGTAAAATTCAGATCTTTCTGACTCTAAGCCCAGCATTCTACTTAATGCCTCTCAGTGCCTTTTCTAGTATTTTATTTTTGAAAAAAATCATTATTTAAACTCACCAACAAGTTCTGTTAGCTTGAAGAATATAGAAGACTTTACTTATTACCTTGATAGGAACATTGACATCCAGAAAAATTGAAACCTGTCATATTGTCCCAGAGGCATTTCATTTACTATTAGAATTATCATTAAAACAAAATTTCAAAGTCATTTTTCACTCTTCCCTCCCTTTCTTTTTTCATCCAGTCAATCTTTTAGCCTTTTTGATTCTATCTCTTCAATATCTTATTTCATTCCCCACCCCTCTTCATTTTACCCCTATTAAACCTATTCTGGTTTATATCGTTGCTGTCTTTTGCCTAGACTCATGCAATAATTTCCTAACTGATTTCTCTGCTTCTGTTCTCTCGCATTTCAATATTATTTCCCTGCTCAAAATGTTCCAGGAGTTTCCTCACTGCCTATGGAATGAAAAAACACCTTCATGGTCTAGCGCCAAATTCACCGGCCTTTTAAAAAACTTGCTTCCCTTTCCTTTACTAGACTGTTTCCTGTTCCAAGATCTAATTCTGCCTTTTCCTGCCTGTCATCCCCTCCCTTTGCGGTCTCTCTTTAAATTTTGATCTTTTGAAATCCCTTCTTTGCTTCAAAACCCAGTTTAGGTCCAACTTTCTGTTCTTTTTCTTTCTTCAGCTATATAAATAAATAATTTTTTTCTTACCTCTAATGCATGTATGTCTTTTTTCCTTTTTTCACAAAGATAAAGTGAAAGACCATCTCCTATGTGCTTATGTTATTGTCTTTGTCTTCTCCCTCCTACTAAGATAAGTTCACAGAAGGCAAGGTCAGTCCTATTTTATCTCTGTTATCTCCAGTTCTTGCACAGAGTCCTATATGTACCCTTAATAATTGTTTACTGAATTGGATTTCCAGTTCAATGCTTGGCCATTCCTTTTTTTTGTCACTCTGTGACTAATGCCATCAAGGTTTGCTGATAATTGCTGTAAGACATGGCCAAGGCAAGAATGTGTTTTGCTTGACTGTGCATATTTGTTGTTTTTCTTTTTCTTTTTTAGTGGTTAACGGGGAGGTTAGAAAGAAAGAAATAGGTTTTTGTTCATTTGAAAAAAGAAAATTTTTACAAAATTAATATATGCTAAAACCCAGGGCTCAAAGGCTTTGTGTTTGGGGATCGCTGTACCTCAGGTTGTTTGTGCTTCATGATTGTCTAATAAGTTCCTTCCTTTCTTTACAGCTCACACCAGGTCTCTATGAATTCAAAGTAGTTGTACGTGGCCAGAATTCTCACGGGGAGGGATACGTAAATGTGACAGTAAATCCAGGTATGTAAATCCTAATCTTGGATTGTAAGATTTTAAGGAGAAAGCAAATTTAGGTTTTAGAATATTTTGCAAGTTTTCTTGTGAGTGATTTTATATTTCTGGAAAAGTCTTTGCATTGATTTTAGCTAAAACAATCTGCAAGAGAGGGTGGCATTGGTAATATGACCATTGTGCAGAAAGAACCTAGACCAGCAATTTTACCAAAGAACTGTTTGGGAGGACTTCTCTAAGCATGCTGTTCTGAAAAAGCACCATATGCTTCAGGAAAATGGCCTGAGAGCCAAGAGCCAGAGTCTAAAGAAAAGAACCAATCATTTGGCACTTGGGGGATGATCATTTATTTTCCTCCTAGAGATGCAGGACTGTACAGAGAGTTCCTCAGGCATCCACCACTGTTCCTCCTATTAAACAGATTCTTCCCGCAGCTGGTTTGTTAGCGGATGGGAAAACTCTTGATGTTCTTGACTCTTCCTTGGTATTCCTAGAAAAATGGAGATAGAGTAGAGTGAGGAGGATACCACAGAAGCCATGACCTGTGTTTCCATATCTCTCTCAGGATCACCTTCAGCATCCAAATCTTGAAGTTCTTGTAAGCCTTTCCAGCTGTTGGTGGGTGTTTAATTTTGTTCTGGGGAATCAATTTTCTTCTCTTAAGCTTTGTAATCAAAGGTCTCTTGGCTTTGATGCTCCTTTTACTAAGGAAGATCACAACTATTCCTATGCCACACTGCGTTTAGAGTCAGAAAAGCCAAGTTCATACTCAAACCCAAGCCTCAAACACGTACTATCTGTGTAACTTTGGGGTCAAGTCACTTAATGTTTGTTTGCTTCTTTTTCTTCAGCTGTAAAATAGGAATAATAATAGCTTCTGTCTTCCAGAATTGTCATAAGGTTCAAGTGAGATAGTATTTATAAAATGCTTTGCACAGGGCCTGGCACATCGAAGGCGTTATAGCTGCTTATTCCTTATCTGATGGTCATCTTCAACTTATCTTTTCTATACACTATCCAGCCAATGCATATGAGACTTTTCTCTGCTTATTCTATATTAGTCAGTCAGTTCTATCAGTGCTAAAGAAATGGGCTTTTGTGGCAGCAGGCAGTCTGGGTTCATTGAAAGCATCACATAATGGGGGCAGCTAGGTGGTGCAATGGATAGAGCACGAGCCTTGAATTCAGGCGGACCCAAGTTCAAATCTGGTCTCAGACACTTAACACTTCCTAGCTGTGTGACCCTGGGCAAGTCACTTAACCCCAGCCTCAGGGGGGAAAAAAAAAGAAAGCATCACATAAGATCTCAAATATAATCCAGCCTAATCTCTTCTCCTCTTGAATTATGGACCTATAACCCTGTTGATCTACAGTACCTGTTCAGAAGAGAAATAACTGCTGAAGAAACAGTCCCTGAGGAGGCAGAATGGGGCCAGAGAAACCAGAGGACTATTTATGTTTTGTGCTTAGTATTGAGCCTCTGTGTGCTTAGTTAAGTTGATCCTCAGATATCAGACACAGCGTTTTATGTTTTATAACCAAAGATTTTCCAGCTTACAAGGTTTGTCAGAACTTGTGCTCTGCCAGTAAAGCCATTGAAAACTTAGGGTCACCTCCATTCCCATTGAGACTTTGGTTCAGGGATTGTCATCTTTCTCTCCTTCAGCTTTGTATCTTTCCAGACCTCAATTCAAAAGTTTTAAGCTCTTCCTTCTATATTCTGAGCAGTCTGTCTTTTGCTTAACCAAAAATAGAGCCTGACTGATCATTTACAAAAGAAAAGAGAACATATCTGGACTTTGCAGCCATAAAGGTTGCTATACAAGATTAATAGTTATCTGTAGAGATAAGATCATTCCATTTCATAAGCTGTGATCATAAGTGATTCTTGGGAAAGTAATCATTATCTTCCTCATGTAGCCTAAAGAGCATTGGTATAGGAGACTCAACACAGCCCATTCTTAGGTGGTCTCTCTTCTGCTGCTGGAATGTCAACCATTTTTTCAGCAACCCACAGCAACATAATAAGAGACCTTGGCTCAGACTGAAGGGTGCTAAGTTAGATTTGGATATAAAAGGGTTTTTACACGTTGGAGCTTACAGTTTCCTGACCTTTCCTGAGAGTAACAAGAATCAGGTCTCTTAAATTGATTACCTGGATGTGGCCTACAGGAACCTTATGTTCTTTTCTTCCTACTTTCCCCCCAACAATTCCCAGTGACTAGTTTAGAAGTTTATCAAACTCCTTATCACTGGAGCCCAACAGGTTCTTCTTTATCTTACACAAAGGTTGTATGTTCTCCTTACATGATTGGGTCATTTTTCTTGCAGAACCTCATGTGAATCAGCCTCCTGTTGCTGTTGTATCTCCACAATTCCAGGAGATCTCTCTGCCAACCACTTCCACAGTTATTGATGGCAACCGTAAGTACTTTCCCTAATGTATGCTTCTGCAATCTGTCAGAATGAGTGCCTGTAGGAGCAAAGGTGTGCAGCCCAGAGACATCACTTTGGGCTGCTCCTTTGTAGCCTAAGGTAGTTAAAAAGCCCTTAACCATAGAATTAGAGTGGATTTAAAACATCTTTTATAGGGGTGGAAAGGTAGCACAATTAACTTAAAATTCTTTTAGTTGGCGTTTGATGATTTTAAACATTTACCTAGTTTTTTTCCTATCACTTAAATTGAGAACGTGCTGATGTCACAAGTATTATTCCCATAGGAACAGAGTAAATAGTAGACAAAATATGCAGAAACCCTATCTACAAAGCTTTCTCTACCACTCACTGAACTTCCTATTTATCTTCTCCTAGATTAACTAGTGTTTTCTTGCTCCTGGAAATAGATTCTGTTGAATGATGAAGGACAGAGAACTTTGAATCCTTCACCATTATTCAGACTGTTATAGGTCTTTAAGCTATTCATAATATAAGCTTGATTGAGTTCTGTGAAGATATTGCCCAGCCTTCCTTTCTGAGTACATGTAGATTATTTTTCATGGATGTTTCTAGTCCTTAATGCCATGAACCAGGCTAAAACTTCATCTAGGAGTAATGCTGGCAGCAGAGGTAGAAGATGGAGGGTAGGGGAAGGAGATAGGATAGAAGGAAGGGAAGGAAGAGAGAGAAAAGAGATGTCATATGGAGAAGTAAGTGGGTAGAAGGCTACTAGTCATTCCTTTTGGAAGAAGCAGCCTGAGACTACAGGTTGTTTTTATACCTGTGCTGCAATGGCAGGTACTTTAGACTATCTAAATAATCTAGCATTGCTAGGAGAAAAATACTTTCAAGTGAGACTGTAGTTCCTAGTGTGTATGAGAATGATGTGCAAAGAGAGCACCACGTGTACATGTGAGGTTTCTTTGTGATCAGAAAGCACTGATGATGATAAAATTGTTCGATACCACTGGGAAGAACTGAAGGGACCCCTGAGAGAAGAAAAGGTATCTGAAGACACAGCCATATTAAAACTGACCAACCTGGTCCCGGGAAACTATACCTTCAGGTAAGACACAATCCAGTCGGCTACCTCAGGAAAAGTTCAACGGACTTTAAACTGAAATGAAATCCACTATAGACTTTGCTTGAAAATACCATCTTAAATCTATCAGTTTTCTTTGATTCCTGGTAAATCACATTATTGAAAGCAAAGATCTCCAACCATTAAATTTGTGTTTACCAGTAGATTTATCTTTAACCTTGATGAGACTGTTTGCCATTATCTTGCCACTCTTCTCACCTCTATCCCCACCCATCAGCCCTATTTTCCAGGATTCCTACCAAGAAAAGTAACAGTATTTTCTTCTGCTCCATTCAAGGACTTCATTGGGACTCTCAGCATTAGCAGCATATTTCTTTATCTTTTTCTCTCAAGACCTTCTCACTCTCATGGCTTTGGAGAAATGAAACATGATAAATCCCAGTCTTCACCAGGTCAACTAGTATTTAAGGTGGTGGCTTAAGAGACTTTTCATCTCCCATTTAGGACTGAGGGATTTTTATAGTTCAATTTGGCTATGTTTACTTTTTTTTCTTTTAATATTAGTAGGACCAAAGTTGTTTCTTCACATATATCACAAGTAATTTGTGACAAGGAGCAGGTCTCCTTTCTGTTCCTCAGTTTCCCTAGCTGCAGAATAGGATTGTTAGATATTCTCCAGAATTTCTTTTAGCTCTAAAATTATGTGATTCATTCACTCTTCCCTGCCTCCACTTTGATTTGCGTAAGAGTAGCATCATTTCTAAAGTCTGTAATCAGCTGCTTCTTGGTCATAGTAACTCTGTAGGCAAGCCAGAAACTGTTTGGTTATAATGGCAGAGAGGGTGGTTAGCTGCTATTTTGCCATCTGTAACTTGCTTTTTCTTTAGTGCAACAGATTAGTGGGATCTGGGGGAAAACCTGTGAAAACAACATGGAATGAGAGAATTGGCCGAAGCTACTCTGGATGTTTCTTCTAAAATTTATTTTAGAAGTATTAGCCAATTTACGAGTATGTATTTGCCATTCCTACATTTTAGAAAATGTTCCCTTTCAGAAACATTATCTCTTACAACTATAGGTGGAAGGGCGCGTGCTAGATGATCTGTCACCAACCATCCATTCTTCCTTCTGTGCCATGAAAAGAACCAGGCTTTGCAGCCAAATGTCCACCTTTCTCAGGTGGTGTAAGATTATGAGATTCCCTTTCTGGCAAGGGCACGAGCCTCCTGGTAGTCACCCTCATTCATAACTCAAGTGTCATCCTAACTTCTTGCTCTCACTCTCACAAGCATCCTCCCCTGCACATAACATTTGTTAAGTTTTGGCTTGTCAGCCTCCCCATCACTCCTGTCTGGTGCCTTCTCTCTGGTCACACAACTTCAGGCCCTCCTCACTTCTCCTACAATTGTAATAGCCTCCTCCTGAGCCTGCCTGCTACAAGTCTCTTCTCCACTCCAGCTCATCTTCAAACATAGACCTGACTCTGTCATGCCCCTGCACAGGAAACCCTAATGGCTCACTTTTGCTCCTTGAATTGTGTAAGCTCTTATATTTGGCATTTAAAGCCATTCACAACCTGGATCTGATCTTCTTTTCTAGCCTTAATAAACCCTTTTACTCAACACTGCAGTTCTGCCAGACTGACCTTCTCCTATGGATTTTCTCCTGTCTTCATGCCATTAATCTGGCTGATTCCTCTGCCATGTCTGAAATGTGGTTGCTTTTCTCTGTGCTTCTAATGACCCCTAAAAAGCGAGGTCTAACTTGAGCACTTTTTGCATGGAACTTTTCTTGTTGGAACCCTCACTGTTTGTACCTTTCCCTCAAAATTAACTTGTTTTTGCTTTATGTATGTCTACATACAAATATACACATGTAAATTGTGGGTCTATAAAGAACGAACGTGTGTGGGGGAAGACCATGGGGTGAGGGGAGATATGTGGGTGTGGGTTTTTGGGTTTGATTTGGGTAGGTGTGAAGAGAAGGAGAAAGCATAAAATGTATGTGTGGATATGAATGGGGAGACCATGTATATGGATGGATATGTGTATATGCCCCCAACCCACTCCATCTTTCTCCCCCTACACACACATGTCTCCCTTGCTAAGCTTTAAAGCTCCTCAAGAGCAAGAACTTTTTTCCTGCCTTTTTTTCATGACTGTTCAGCTGAAAGGTATAAAGTAAGCAAGAGACCTTATCCCCCCATTGTCTACCTTTGTCTGGCTTGATCTCTGTTAGTTGTTTTTCAGTTTTGTTTTTAATTATGAACTGAATAATCACCAAACATTCCAACATACAAGTAACAGTGTCAAATAAATTAAGAATAAGAATCATTCCCCAATTGATAAGTGGTCAAAGTATATGAATGGGCAGTTTTCCAATGAAGAAATCAAAGCAATTTATAATCATGTGAAAAAATGCTTTAAAGACTTATTGATTAGAGAAATGCAAATAAAAACTTTAAGATATCGTTTTATACCTATCAAGTTGTTTAAAATGGTTGAAGGGGAAAGTAACCTGTTGGAGGAGATTGGAAAAACCGGAACACTAATTTGCTGTTTGTGGAATTGTCTACTGAACTAACCATTTTGGGAAGCAATTTGGAATTATGTCCAAAGAGTTATAGAATTGTATTCCCTTTGACTTGGCAATACCACTACTAGGTCTGTTTTCTAAAATGATCAAGGAGAAAGGAAAAGAACCCATATGTTCTAAAATATTTATAGCAACTCTCTTTGTGGTGGCAAAGAACTGGAAATTGCTGAGATGCCTGTCAATTGGGGAATGATTAAATGGCTGTGGTATAGGATTGTGTTGGAGTACTGAGAAATGGTAAGCTCAGACATCATGGTGGCAGGAGGTGAGAGCAAGTGGCTTCTTTCAGAACTCTAAGCCCCAGGGGGATTCATCAACATCTCATTCAAACAAGAGAAGCACCAGGACTTGCTACCGCCATCCTCCCAGAGGGATGAAATTGGCTTTTCTCAGGTGGCACTGAGACCTGCTTTCAAATTAGACATTCTGTGGTATCATAGCATAGTGAAAGATTGGTTTTGAAGGATCACAGAAAAAGTGTAGGTCTAGGAAGCCTGGGACATCTCGGCCATTGAACGAGAGAACCATTGAACTCGGCCATTGAACAAGGCACCAGTGTGTGGAGTTCTACAGAAGGAAGAGGAGACTAGACTCTAGCTGGGACCTGTTCTGTACTTATTGGATTCACTTGGTGTAAGTACTAAGGCTAATGAAAAGTGAATTTCCTAGTGTGGTATGGGAAGAGGCAGAGAGTCCCAAGATTCAGGAGATCTGCCATCAAAAAAAAAAAAAAAAAAAAAATCAGAAACTCAATGATAGGGAGATAAAAGAAAAAAGTCTGAAGTTAAAAAAGATTGTAGAAAAAAGGTCTGTTTATAAAACTGAGTGCAATATTAATCTTCTCTAGGGGAGGGGAGTGAGGAGAAGGGAGGGAGAAAAATTTGTAACACAAAATTATGTAAAGGTGAATGTTAAAAAACTATCTTTGCATGTACTTTGAAAGTAAAAAGCTATTTTAAAAAGTTGAGTACCAAACAAAATCAATTTAACCAAGATTAGAAAGGAAGCAGAAAGCTAGGAAACAGTTTTTACAGCCAATATTTCTTATAAAGGTCTCATTTCTAAAATATATATAGAATTGAGCCAAATTTATAAGAATATAAGTTATTCCCCATTGATAGTCAAAGATATGAACAGACAGTTCTCAGATGAAGAAATTAAAGCCGCCTCTAGTAATATGAAAAAAATCCTTCAAGTCACTATTATTTAGAGAAATGCAAATTAAAGCAACTCTGAGATACCACTTCACACCTGTCAAGTTGACTAAAATGATAGGAAATCATGCTAAGTATTGGAAGAAATGAAGGAAAATTGAAACACTGTTGCATTGTTGGTGGAGTTGTGTGAAATTATCCAACTGTTTTGGAGAGCAATTTGGAGTTATATATGCTGTGCATATTCTTTACCCTTTGATCCAGTTACTGGATCTGTATCCCCAAAAAGTCATAAAAGTAGGGAAAGGACCCACATGTGCAAAAATTCTTGGCAGCACTCTTTTTTTGGTGGCAAAGAATTGGAATATAAGTGGATGCACATCAGTTGGGGAAACACTGATTAAGTTATAATATGTGAAAGTAATGGAATATTATTGTTCTATTAGAAAAAAATGAACAGACTAATTTTAGAAAAGTCGGAAAAGTTTACGTGAACTGATGCTGACCATAACAAGCAGAACCAGGAAAACATTGTACATATTAACAGCAAGATTGTATGATGTTCAACTATGTTAGACTTGGCTCTTCTCAGCAATTCTGTGATCCAAGGCAATTCCAATAAACTTTGGATGAAAAATGCCATCCCTATCCAGAGAGAGAACTATGGAGACTGAACACAAATCTACATATATACTATTTTTCACCTTTTTTTCTTTCTTCTGGTTTTTTTTTTTTCTCATGATTTTTCTCTTTTGCTCTGATTTTCTTTTCCCAATATGACTTATATAGAAATATGTAAAAAAGAATGTACATGTCTAACCTAAAAAAAATAAAATTTAGGGGGAAAAAAAAGTGCATGAAGATAAATCAACAGGTTAGCTATTGATAAGAGAAGATGGCGTCTAAACAAATCCAGAAATCTCTTGAGTAAATATTATAAGACAAAGAAAGGATTCCCAAGAGAGTATGGAATCACCACAGCAGGATATTTCCAAATCATACAAGAGAGAAATGAGACTCTTCAAAGCAAAAGGTATGCAGCAGGAGGAATACAGAGAAGCTTAGAGACACTTACATCAACTGATGCTGAGTGAAATGAACAGAACCAGAAGATCGCTATACACTTCAATACTGTATGAGGATGTATTCTGATGGAAGTGGATATCTTCAACATAAAGAAGACCCAACTCACTTCCAGTTGATCAATGATGAACAGAGGTAGCTACACCCAGAGAAGGAACACCGGGAAGTGAATGTAAATTGTTAGCACTACTCTCTATCTACCCAGGTTACTTATACCTTCGGAAGCTAATACTTAATGTGCAACAAGAAAATGGTATTTACACACATATATTGTATCTAGGTTATATTGTAACACATGTAAAATGTATGGGATTACCTGTCATCGGGGGGAGGGAGTGGAGGGAGGGAGGGGATAATTTGGAAAAATGAATACAAGGGATAATATTATTTAAAAAAAATATATTAAAAAAAAAAAAGCAAAAGGTATGACATAGAGGGGAGAAATGACAAAATTGAAAAACTGGAATTTGCCTTCCCATATCTCTCCAAAGAAGCAAAAGAGAAAAATCTTAATTCCATGAGAACACAGAGTAAAAAAGAAATAAAGTTGTATAAGTGCCATGAATGAAAGAATAAGAGTTTAGAATAGATATAAAAGAGAATTAATGAAAATAACACAGTAAAGAAATCATTCATTCTAAGAAAAAGACAGAATATTTTAAAACTAACAATAAGCTAAAAGAGATAATAGGAAGAGAGGATTTTAATCAACTAATGGAGGAAAAAAAGAAAGGGAAAATTAAAATATGAAAAAGGAATTTATAAATAAATTCCAAAAGCTAGCAAAAAGGATGACAAAACAAAGGGGTAGGGAAAATGGAAGAGTATTTATAGAACTTTATTTAAATTTTGAGTTCCAGATTCTCTCCCCCTCTCCTACCCATTAAGAAGGCAAGCAATATACCCATTGCACCTGTGAAGTCACTGGAGGCATTTATGTATTAGCTGTATTGATGGGAAAAGAGAGGAGGAAAGCAAACAGTGATGAAAGTGAAAAACAGTATTCTTCTATCTATATTCAGTTCTCTCTCCAGAGGTAAATGGTGTTTTTCATCATTAGTCCTTTAGAGTTGCCTTGGGTAGTTTGTGTCTTCATAGTTGACTATAATTAGTTGACTATAATTACAGTATTACTGTTTCTTTATATAATACTCTGCTAATTCTACTCACTTCATTTTTTTAACCAATTTGAATATGTTTTCTCAGGTTTTTTTGAAAACATCTTGCTGATCTTATTTTTTATGGAGAGTAGTATTCTGTTGCAATCATATGCCAGAACTTATTCAGCCATTCCACATTTGATGGGCATCTCCCAAATTTTCAATCTTTGCCAACATAAAAAGAGCTGCCATGGATATTCGGATAAATGTGGGTCTTTTTCCCTTTTTTTTTTTTTTTTTTTGGATCTCTTCAGTATGCAGACATAGTGGTGGTATTGCAGAATTAAAGAATTTTTTCTTTGGGCATGGTTCTAAATTGTTCTCCAGAATGGTTGGACCATTCAGAATTTTACCACCAGTGCTTTGGTGGCCTAGTTTATTTCCACATCTCCTCTAGCATTTGTCATTTTCTTTTCCTCTCTCACATTGGCCAATCTGATGAATATGAGGTGGGTGGTACCTTATAATTATTTTGATTTGCATTTTTCTAATCCATAATGATTTACAGCTTTTTTTTTTTTTTTTTTTTTTTTTTTTTTTTTTTTTTTTTGATTTCTTTGATTTCTTCTGAAAACTGCCTATTCATGTCCTTTGATCATTTATCAATTGCGGAATGGAGTGAGAAATTTAAGGGTAGAGAAAAGAGAACCTATGAAAATAGGGTTTTCTTAAAAATCAGCCGAGCAAATATCTTTAAAGAGGATGGATTTATAAAAATCCCAATTCAGAAAAAGAAAGTTATATTAAAGACAAGGATAAAAATATAAATCTAACTCTTATAACTTTACATGTGAATCCAATAAAACAAAAGTTAGAAACTGAATAAGAAAACAAAACCCCCAAATTGTTGATCAGTTTAGTTTTTTTTTTTCCTCTTTGTTCTTTTATTTTTTCTTTTAAAAAATAGTATTTTCTTGGGATGGAAAATGCCATCCATATCCAGAGAAAGAAGTATAAAGACTGAATGTGGATCAAAGCATTGTATTTTTACCTTTTGTTTGTTTGGTTTTTTGGGTTTTTTTCATGATTTTTTTTTTTTCCCCTTTTAGACTGATTTTTTTTGCACAACTTAACATGGAAATATGTTTAGAAGAATTGCACATATTTAATCTTTATCAAATTGCTTGCTGTTTTGGGGAAGGGGAAAGTAGAGAGAGAGAACTGGAACACTTAAGTCTTAACAAAAATAAATGTTGAAAATTATCTTTGCATTATTTGAAAAAATAAAATATTGAAATTTTTTAAAAAGTATATGGAGTGGGTCTTGTAAAAGGAGAGGAGTACTAGAAGAAATTAGTCAATGTAACAACAATATCAATAAAAATTTTAAAAGAAAAAGGCAATGAGCTCAAGTTTGAAAAACATTGATAGTCATTAATGAAGTAATGAGGAACAAAATAAGTAGAGTGAGAGCACATTATATATAGTAGCAATAGCATTGTCTTAAGAACAACTTTAAGTGAACATTTTGTTTATTATACCCAAATTAACTTCAAAGGACATATGAAGGAAGACACATTCTATATCCAGAGAAAGAATTGATAATTAGAAGTATAGATGGAATAGCTTTACATAAACACACACACACACACACACACACACACACACACACACACACACACACACACACACACACATATACACATTTGTGCCTAATAGTAGCCATCTTTATGGCAAAGAGGGGGAAAAGGAAAAAAGAGAAAAAATTATGCAATAATTTTATTACATATTTAAAAGGAATAGCAATTTGTATATAATAGATTTGTGGTTTGATGTACAGTCATTTTTTTCTATTCTGTCTTATGGAAATGCTTGTTTTATTTCTAAAGTTTAGAATAAAATAAATAAAAAATTTAAAAAACATAACAATAAAAAGAATTGTATATGAAGCCATAAACTTCTGTTATTTACAGATTGGGTTTTATTTTTAAGTACATAATTAAATTTAATAACATGAATTAATAGCAGTAACATTAATTTTTTTTTTTAAAATTGTCTCATTTATGTCCCCTTCTTCATTTCCTTTTGTTTAAATTCAATTCTTAACTTGAGATCCATGAACTTTTTAATAATTATTTTGCAATATGATGTTCTCCTGTGTTTTATGTTTTATAACTAGATTGTAATGATTCTTTTCTTTTGTAATTCTATGCATTTTATTTTATGCATTTAAAAATATTCTGAGAATTAAATATAGGTGTTACCAGACTTTCAAAGGGGTTCAAGATGTCGCATGTTTAAGAACCTCTGGTTTAACTGATGTCTTCTCTGTCTTTTTTTCTGTCTTGTTTCTCCATCACTCTTTACTGACTAAGCACATGGAAACCCTCTCTAACATTCAGGAAAAACCAGTGAGCACATTAGCTGCTGGCCTTCAAAAGGCATCTTGTGATCCTGCCCCTTCGGCCACAACCCCTTCTTTTCCAGGCACCTTCCTAAAGTCTTTCAGAGAGGCTTTTCTTTAATGTTATTGTGGTCATCCTCTAAACTGTTCTCCTTTTATTAAAGGTCTTTTGCTTGGCTGTTTTTCTTTGCTATAAGAGGTTATATTTGCGAAGTTCTGAAGTGCAAGAGCATTGCTTATGTAAAAATGACCATAATGCAAAAACAAAAGTCAATATAATTTTGTCTAAAAACTTAATTCCTGGGAAATATATTTAAAGTTAGCAAAGTAATCATTGTTGAGTTATGGATGAGAGAATTCCTTTTTTGCCAAGCACCTGCTTCTACTGAGGAGGCATCCATCAGCAAGCCTTTATTAAACTCCTACTGGAGCTCTGGATGAAGTGCTGGTCTCTTACCTTCTGATCTGTTTCTGTCTGAAGACTTCTATAAAACGTGTATATAGTTTTAAGGAAAAAACGTGGAGTCTTGCTGTGTCATGTTCTTTCCTTTGTTTCTTTTGTTTTTTTTTTTTATAAGAGAACATAAGGATAAGAATGGGCCTTTCCCTCTGCACCTGAGCATCGTCTCTTTGTCTCCCAAGTGTCTCAGACCATAAGAGTCTTTACTGATACAGTCATAAACGTTTTGGCATTGAATTTTAAGTCCTAAAGTGGTTCTCTTCTCACACAAAGCCAATTTTTGATTCCTGTGCCCTTTTCTCCTTCCTCTTGGTTGCCAGGCTGACAGTGGTGGATTCATTTGGAGCCAGCAATTCAACCACCGCCAGCCTGACTGTAAACAAGGCAGTGGATTACCCTCCTGTAGCCAATGCAGGCCCCAACCAAGTGATTACCCTTCCTCAGAATTCCATCACCTTGTACGGGAATCAGAGCACCGATGACCATGGCATTGCCAGCTATGAGTGGTCTCTCAGTCCAAACAGCAAAGGGAAAGTTGTGGACATGCAGGTAAGAGTGACCACAACCTGCCTAGGGAGAATTGTTCAGTTATATTTGCTAGGATCCATTTAAAAGTCAGAAATGTTGTCCCTGTCTCTCCCCTCCCCCCCTTTAAAAACAACCTCCTAAGAGCTTGTGGTGTCTTTTAATTACATGTAAACATAAATTTATGATCAGAATATACTTAGGTTTGAAAGAGAAAAGTAAGAGAGGAATACTCACCAAGCTGAAAATACCTACCTCATCAAATTTTCTTCAACCACTTGGATGTTCTCCTTTGCCCTTTTCCATATGTCATGTATTTTACTTATGTCAATGTGTCGTGCCCTATCTCCTTCCCCCAGCCTGCCCCAACTGTAAGTTTCTTGAGGACAGAACCTGAGTTATTTTCATCTTGTTTCCTTGGTGTCAAACAAAGGACCTAACACATTGAAAATAAGTCTGCTCTCTCTTCTGAGTGAATGGTAACTTCTTAAAGAGTTAGCACCTAGAATGGTGAGAGTAGACATATTTTCTTTGTTTCCAGAGGTTAGCACGAGAGAAAGAGAGTAGATAAAAGTTACAAGGAAGCATGTTTTGGCTCAGCATGAGAAAAAAGCATTCCAACATAGACATGTCAAACAAGGGAGCAGGCTTCTTACTGACATAGCAGTGAACTTCTTGTCACTAAAGGCTACCATCATGCATGGTGTAGATGACATACGTTATAGAAAGTAGAAAGTCAGACTGAGTAGCCCATCAAGTCCTTTTTTGAAGTCCTAGTTTGAATATTTGCCCTTTGCACATTTCCCTTGTGTAGCAGAGTCTTCCTTTGCATTAGGAAAGCTAAGACTTTATTCAAAGCTATGTTGGTATTGAAGAAGTCAGAAACTCTATTTGTAGGAAGTTTTTGACCAGATGTTCCCCAAATGTTTCACTCTACATTTACTGTTTATAATTTAATTAGTAGTCCCAGCCTTGATAATAGATAAGGTTTAGGAAATTGAATAAATGATTTCCATCAGGGTAGGAACTGTTGTCTTATGTTATAGTTGGAGGTTCCACTTTTCCATGTGTCTATATTTTTATAAAGGGTGTGAGAACCCCAGCCCTGCAACTTTCTGCAATGCAAGAAGGAGATTACACCTATCAACTCACTGTGACTGATACAGCAGGACACCAAGCCACCACAGAGGTCATTGTTATTGTCCAGCCAGGTAAGTGATGATTTCGTATCCAAGCTTTTCCTCTTTCCTGTTGCTTTTGGAATAAGGAGAGAAGCTAAGGATCATTTAGAATTGACCCTATTTATTAGGTAAAACAACCAATTCATTTAGTCCCAGACTGCCCCTACTGATTTGCATCTTCTCTAGAGGCACTAACTTTGCTGAGAAAAATTTTCTCTTAAGACACAACTGCACTTTAAGAAAGTGACTAGTTGGTTGATCAATTCTGTGAGGCACGTGGTATGAGCTTTACCACATTTTAGAGAGAAAGAAAGGATTTTGCCCGAGATTATTCAACTTATGCCTGGCAAAGGTAGGACCAAAACCAGGTCTTCTGATTCAGAGGGACGAAGTGTGGTACAGTGGAAAGAGCATTGACTATGAATTCAAATCTTGCCTCTCATGCTTATGACCTCTGGGTCTTGAAAAAAATCATTTAAGCTCCCTAGACTAGTTTCCTCAAGGGAATTAAACTACAGTAGTATCCCAAGTCACTGGGAAGAAGTAAGAAGTTTGGCTTATACAACAAAACTTACATTTATCTTTTTCTTTTAGAGAAAAAAAAAAAAGCTTTTTATCATGCAACATATCTTCTTGCAGTAGTCAGTTCTTTTACATACTTTGGCACTTAGCTTACACATTCTTCAATTCTTCATGAGTTCACATTTATTATATGGGATATTAATAAGTGAGTAAAACATTTGTTAAGTGTTTATACTATGTACTAACCAATGGCGATAAAGATAGTAAAGTCAGATCTCATTTGGAAAGTTCCAATGGCGAGTCAAGTGGAAAGGTCCCATGGTCCTTAGGATGCAGCGGCAAAGCAGATGGTCATGGCTTCTTTCATGTCATTTCTACCTCCCAGTATGATGGCTGAGGGGACTGTTTCAGAACCTCTGTCCTTCCCAGAGCTCTTAGGCAGTCTCCACTAGTTGGTGATTGGAAATGGTGCTAGTGGCCTGATCTGCCTAGCCCTGCTGTCCCTGTGGGTAGCAACCTGTTGGCAAGGGATAGAGAAGATCTTTTTAATCCCAAGAGTTACCTCCCCTGGTAATTACTTGAGAACTCTTCTAAAGACCAGTGGTTTGGAGATGCTGCTGCCTGTGCGCCAAGGCTCCTGTGATCGCTTGTCTGTTGGTGACAGCTAGCAGTGGCTGTAGGTGGTGATGAGGAAGGTGATCCCCCCTCTCCACCATAATTTCTCTTTATAATTATTATTGTGTGTCCTTAACAATTTTTCTAATCTGCCCTTGTTTGTAGTGCATGGGTTTTTTTATGCAATGATTACAGTGCAATGGGGTTTTTATCAGGTGAGTTCCAAGCCACTGAAATATGTTTATCACTGTCTCTTGGATACATTTCTTAATCTTTCTTGATGTGTAGAATAGTACAAGATTGTCTTATAGTATTCGATCTCATTTGGGAATTTTTGTAATTTTGCAACAACTTTGCTTCTCAGTATATGATTGTTTTTATCTGAATTCATTAATCCCTCAATGGGGACAGTTTTCTTTGCCAAGGCAAACTTTATTCTTTCACTGATCTTCAGTCTCTCCCTATCTACTGGCTATTTCCCTCTTGCCCACAAACATGTGCATCTCTTTCCTTGTGTGATCCTTCCATGTTAATTATCATCCCTTATCTCTCCCCTGTTTTTGTGGCTGAACTCCTTAAGAAGGCTGTCCACAATCACTGCTTTTACTTTCTTTTTTCACACCTTCTTCTTGATTTTCTAAAGCCTGGCTTCCAGCCTTGTTATTCGATCAAAACTGCACTCTCTAAAGTCACCAATGATTTTTTAATTGTTAATCTAATAGCTTTTTTCTCAGTCCTCATTTTTCTTGACCTCTGAAGTTTTTGACACTGTCAGTCATGTTCTTTTCGATATTCTTCTTCCTCTAGGTTTTTGTGACCCTATTCCCCCCATTAGACTGTTTTGTTGGATTTTCATTCAGGTCGTGTTAACTGTGTGAGACCCCTGAGCTCTATCTTCTCTTGAACCTCTTTACTGTTTCCCTTGGTGATCTCCACAGCCTCCCCTAGATTGTTATCATCTCTATACTGATGACTCTCAAAATCTGTTTCTCCATCCTGAACCTCTATTCTAACCTTCAGACTCAATGTCCAACTGCAGATTGGACATTTCAAACTGGATGTCCCGTAGACATTTTACATTACTCTGTCCTGAAACTGATTTTCCCCCCAAATCCTCCCCATACGCCTAACTTTCCTGATAGGTTATCACCACTCCCCAGTCACTCAGGCTTGAAACCTGCCTGTCATCCTGACCCTCACTCTGGAATCTCCAGTTCTTTTATCTTTATTTCCCCCCCCGGAGGCACTTGGATTAAGTGACTTACCCTGGGTTACACAGCCAGGCAATGTTAAGTGTCTGAGACCAGATTTGAACTCAGGTCCTCCTGAATTCAGGGCTGGTGCCCTATCCACTGCACCACCTGGCTGCCCCTTGTTCTTTATATCTTAAATTCAGCATATCTAATCCTGAATTCCCTTTCCCCTGGGCCTTCCCTCCTCCATAACTTTCCTCTTAGGGTCTAGGGCACCACCATCCTCCTGGTCACCAAGACTCAGAGCCTCAGGGTCACCCTTGGCTTCTCATCTTCTCCCTCTCTGCTCCCCATCTAGTCTCTTGGTCAGGCTGGTTGGTTCTACCTCATCCTTTATATACACCCACTGTTCTCTGACATTACTGCTAACCTGCTGCCAGCCTTCATTACCTTAAGCCTAGACGATTGCAAATAGCTGCCTTAAATCTCTCTCTATTCTCAGCTGTCAGGTTTGCTCTAAATCCCTGCTGTAACCAAGTTCTCCTGCATCCCTCCCCACCCACACCCCCATGCTCCACTTGATACTCCAGGATCAAATAGAAAACTTTGTGGCTGGTGTGTAAGGTTCCTCCTTCCTTTCTAATCTTATACCTTGCTCCTGCCCAGCTGCTCTGATCCAATGGTATTGGCCTCCTAACTATTTCACAGACTTGGTTCTGGGCATTTTTTTCTGGTTGTCCTCCATGCTTGGACCATACTCCAGCTTCCCCATTCTCACCTATTGACCTTCCTGGCTTCCTTTAAAACCCAACTAAAATCTCACTTTGAATAGCAACCTTTTCCAGATCCATCTTAATTCTGGTGCTTTCCCTTTGTGAATATCTCCACTGTATCCTGTCTATCTTGTTTGTATATGATTTGCATGTAGTCTTCATTAGACTGAGCTTCTTGATGGTAAGGACTATTCTTTCTGTATCACTAGTGCCTAGCAATTTCTTAATAAATATACTTCGACTTAGTACTGCAAATAAAATGTCCCCCAAACATTCTTTTTGGGTGAATGTCTTACATTTTGGTGAAGATGCCAAGATCTTATAGGTTCACCTTGACTTCTTTTAAAATTTTATTTTTATTTTTATTCCAAACTTGAGTATCAATACATAGAATAGAAAAATAATTGGAGATCTCTGTTATAAACAGCTTGCTTTTATTTAAGTGTAGAATAAAATCAAGAAGCCCATATTTTTCAAAATTGTCCTGCTTTTCTACTTTTTTCTTACCTTCTTTTTCTGGTCTTCTTTTTCTTCTCTTCTCTGCATTTTTTAAAGACACTTGTTTTTTGTTTTTTGGCTTTTTTTGGAGTGGCACTACTCTTCCTCATCCTCCTAATTTACCCATTGGGGGAAAAAAAAGGAAATACAAAGACTTTGTTTAAAAAAAAAAAATGAGAGAATGACAGAGAGAGAGAGAGTGTGTGTGTGTGTGTGTGTGTGTGTGTGTGTGTGTGTGTGTGCGCGCACGCATGCACGCACGCGTACACACTAACGCACCAACAAAACTCAATTTTCACATTGGTTATGTCCTACCAAATATGTTTGTCTTGTTCTGCATCTGAGAGAACAGCTTGCTTCATCATTTGTCTGGTAAGGATTTAAAAGTAACTGAATGGTGCTTTTGGACCTGAACTTCAAATTTGGATATGAGTTCAAATTCAGACTTATATGCTTACTAATTCAATGACCCTAGGCAAGGCATTTAACCTCTATCATTCTTATTTTCCTTAACTATAAAAAAAGAGATGATAGTAGCACCTGCTTCCCAGGGTTGTTTTGAAGATCAAATAAGATAATATTTTAAAGTTCTTAGTCCAGAGCCTGTATGCAGAAGGTGCTTAATTAAAGCTTATTTTCTTCTTTACTTTGGAATCATGGTTGGTCACCAATTGTTTTTATTTGCTTATTTTTAAAATACTGTTATGATTGTATAAATTATCCTCATTGTACTCACTTCACTCTGTATCAATTCATATAGGTCTTCCCAAGTTCATTATTTCTTCTAGCACAATATTATTCCACTGCATTCATATACCATTAACTGGTTTAGCCATTATCCATAGACAGGTACTCCCTGGGTTTCTAGTTCTTTGCTTCTACAAAAGAAGGTGCTACAAATGATTTTTCTCTTTCTTTGATCTCTTTTGGGGCTTAATAATATAGCTGAATCAAAGCATAGTGCTCCATTTCAGTCATTTTTTCCAATTGTGTCTGACTCTTCATGACCACATTTGGATTTTTCTTGCTAAAAATACTGGAATGGTTTCTTATTTCCTTCTCCAGCTCATTTTACAGATGAGGAAACTGAGACAAAAAGGATGAAGTGATTAGCCCAGGGTCACATAGCAAGTAAGTGTCTGAGGCCACATTTGAACTCAGGAAGATTACTCTTTCTGACTCTACACCTGGAGCTCTGTCCTATTAATTTTATAATTATAAAAATTTTTTTGACAGTATATATGCATGAGTAATTTTTTTTATAACATTATCCCTTGTATTCATTTTTCCAAATTTTCCCCTCCCCTAGATGACAGGTAATCCCATACATTTTACATGTGTTACAATATAACCTAGATACAATATATGTGTGTAGATACCATTTTCTTGTTGCACGTTAAGTATTAGATTCCGAAGGTATAAGTAACCTGGGTAGATAGACAGTAGTGCTAACAATTTACATTCGCTTCCCAGTGTTCCTTCTCTGAGTGTAGCTGTTTCTGTCCATCATTGATCAACTGGAAGTGAGTTGGCTCTTCCCTATGTTGAAGAGATCCACTTCCATCAGAATATATCTTCATACAGTATTGTTGTTGAAGTGTATAGTAATTTTAAGCAAACTTTGTAAGTAAAAATTGCCTTTTTTTCCCCAATCCTAAATATTCGGATTTTCTTACTATTTTTTCTATGATATTTTTCTCTTCAGAGAAATGGTTAGCAGCTCTTTGTAGTGCCCATATCACACTGTAAACATCAGTAGCAACTCCTTAAATTACCAGTTTCCTCTGGAAGCCTGTGTTCTGAAAATAAAACTTTTGCAATGATATTTTCAGTTTTTGTCATTGGTTTTCATATTTTCATTTGCAGCTACATTTTTTTATACTTTTAGGGAGCTAATGCAGTTTTAGTATAGGCTTAAATGAGCCTTGTCAAGGTACTTGACTTCTCCAGAGCAGCAGCCAATAATAATATAATATCACCAATTGTCATTTAAGTATGTTCTTTAAGAGCTATTAATTTTGTAGGTTTCTTTGGAATGATATCCATTATTAAAAGCTCAATAACAGATAGCAATGAATGCATGGAACTATATCTAGCACTCAGTAGTTGGAGGAATCATCTTAAGTCCAGTTGGTCTATTTGGTCAGTATGAGGTATGCTAAGTGAATTTTGTGTTAGCATACAGGAATGACCATTGTTGTCACAAGAGGAAACTATGTCAAAATTATTGCTAATAATAATTGTGGAAATATGTGTAGAAGAATTGCACATGTTTAACATACATTGGATTACTTGCTGTCTAAGGAAAGGAGTGGGGGGAAGGGAGGGAAAAATTTTGAATTCAAGGTTTTGCAAGGGTGAATGTTGAAAATTATGTAGGCATATGTTTTGAAAATAAAAAGCTTTAGTAAAAAAATTATTGATGTCATTCATGTACAGCTGTAGAAAACTGAGCCTTCCCTCTAGATTTATGATTTTAGAAAAGCCATTTTTTCTACAGTACAGCACATCTGCCTCCTGGCCCCTAGACCTTCATAACTTCACTCCTAAAATACTACAGTAGACACTTAGGTGACTTACCTTTCTTTGAGTTTCTCCTAGTCCAATGTATTGTGCTTAATATTACTAGATTGATCCTTTTTGAATATGTTATTTTACTATAGGTCAGGATCTTCATGCTGAAAGTTTATTTAGAAATCCTCTGCTATATAGTTCCCTGATTTTATAAATCCCAGAGAGATAAAATAATTTGGTCAGTATTGTGCAGGGTGGTTAATGAGTCAATTGAAGCTAGAAACCAGGTCCCCTAACTCCCATGTTCTGTCACTTCTCAACTCAAAATCTTTGAACACCTCCTTATTGTTTCAAAAATAAATTCCTGCTCAGCTTTTTAAGGCATTTCAGTGTCTGTCCTGATCCCATCTTTTCTGGATTGAGCCTAACTTGGGCCAGTCTCTTGGAAGTTAAGTTAAATATTGGAATAAAGTAAGCTATTTGTAGGTCATTCAACAGTTAACAAAAGGAAATTTTCTTAGCCATAACAGAAAGGAAACTCAGTAAGAGTGGGCATCAAGGACATCTTGAATTAATGAACAATCCACTAGCCAAACATCTGAGAGCCACTCCTTCCAGCCTTTAGTCTTCTGAGCCTCCCAAGTCCTGAGGAAAAACTACTGTTAACTCGCATGGAGGAAGCAGCTAGGATATCACTCCTGTCATAACTTCCATCTTCTTATTTTCCGTTTCTTCTTATTCTACATCCTTTGCTCAGTTTGGTCTCATTGTCCCTTAAACATGTCAAGTTCATTCCTTCCTCTTTGCCTTCACTCTTGTGAAGTATCTAACCTTAAACCTGAAATATCCTTCAAGGCAAATCCTAACCTTCCTCCTGCTATTCCATAAAGTCTGCCCTGAGTTCTCAGGGACCTTTCTTTCTGATTTCTTAGCTGTGGGCACTCAATTGTGTACAGTCCTATTCTTTGTTATTGTGTGTCCTGATCTAGACCATAAGATCTTTGAGGGTGGGAACTATGTTTTCTCTATCCTCCCAGCACTTAATGCTTAATAAACACTTGACAGACACTATAAAATTAGAGAATCAAGAGGCGAGGAAAGAGTCAACAAAGTGTGAGTCCCAGTTACATCCCATGAGATCTAAGCTGGCCTGCTGTTGACATTATAGCCTCTCTTCCAGAAAACAACAAGCCACCCCAGGCAGATGCTGGCCCTGATAAAGAACTGACCCTTCCTGTTGACAGCACAACTCTGGACGGTAGCAAAAGCCTGGATGACCAGAAGATCATCTCATACCTCTGGGAAAAAACACAGTAGGTATTGGCCCCTACTCCTTTAGCAGAGAACCTTGGGTCTCTTCAGAGTTTCACTTGCTGATAAGTGACTTTGAAAGATGATGTAATCCTAGGCTCCAGTTTTAAGAAATTGGTGCTCTGGCTTCTGCAGGGAAAGAAAAAAACACTTCTTGCCAGCCTTTGTTCCCTAAGTGGTACTGACTGGTCCTGGGCATCATGGCAGATACGGTCCCATCTGCTGTAGAGTGGAACTGAATTACTCTTGAGAGGCAATTGGAAAGGAGTAATGGAACTGAAAAGTCCTGTTTCCTAGAGTCACCAGAGGGAGGCTGGGGAGGGGGGGCGCAGGAGCAGGAGCAGCAGTTTGACACCTGCTATTAAGGAGAATTGATGCAACATCTGCAAAATGAAAGCCTTGTTCTCAGTTATTGTTGTTTTCAAGACACCATTTACCACTTATGTTAGCCAGAGGCAAAGGGCACTGATCAAAAAAAGGCTAATTAAACTGGAATTGTTTAATCAAAACCATTTTTGGCCTTTACCATTCCTTTTAACTTTTAAACCACAACAAATAGAACAAAGATTATGTGCAGGATGTGTGTGTGTGTGTGTGTGTGTGTGTGTGTGTGTGTGTGTGTGTGTGTTTTAAAAACCCCACCAAAAGCAAAGAAATTTCTGGAAAGAGACAGCTGTACCTTTTAACTCTTGATAGTTTTTTAAGAGTCATAGCAAGAGTCATAAGATTTTTTTGGAAGAGGGTGGGAAAAACAGCTTAAATTTTAAATTAGGAATTTCTTCTTTTCCTTCATCATTAAATCTTTCCCTCTTTCTCTCCCTCCCCTTTTTTCTCCTCTTCCCTTCTCCCTTTTTTACCTTTTCCCTTTCTCCTCCCTTTGCTTCCCGTCCCTCCTCTTCCATTCTCTTCTTTCCTTCGTGTTTGGCCTCTTTGTTTGACCTACTGTTCCTTCATTGTATTTTAAACTTGTTGAAGATATTTTAGAAATCATTGTTTTTGGCCTTTATTGATATTCTCCAAGGAGGTGATAGTATCAGAGAAAAGAATCTGACTTGGAAGGGAGCCATCTTGGTCAGAATTACACCCTTTAAAAATGTCACAGTAGGTGATGCTCTACCCATCTTTATCTCCTTATACCTTAACTCCTTAGTGAAGATCTTATTATCAGCACCACAAGATAGCCACCAAACATTGGCTAAAGAAAGTTCTGGGTTGCGATGTGATATTGCCCTGGTTCCCTTCCTTTCTCTCCTCTTCCCCTCTCCACCATAGTATATATACCTTCCTCCCTTACCATGGGCTAATTTCTGGGACACAGGAAAAGTGAAATAGATGCTTTATGGGGAACAAGAAATAACAAAAAGTAACCCAGGAACTGAATAAGGAATCCATCATGGAATGTGGCCTTGTGCTTAGGATAGGAGTGAGGAACCAAATTTGCAAAGAATGACAGCAAAGAATGATTGAGGGGAACTCATATTGACTTGACCTTGGACTTTTAAGTTCTTGAATATTAAGAGGAAGTTTAGAAGTGTTTCAGCTCTGGTGCCCAATAATTTTGTATTTGGAAGCCAAATGTAATTTTATTGAAATGGAATATTTTAAATGTTTCTTTTGGGGATTTGAAAACAAGTTCCCTTTTTGACTGAGGAATAAATTTGTAGAAGTCAACCCTTACCTGTAATGGTTATGGGTCTGAAAAGCCTTCTAAATCATTTCCCTAAGTATCAGAAGCCAGGTAGAGACCAGTCCTTTTTGCTTTATTGCTTTCACTAGGGGCCCTGATGGTGTGCGACTCGAGAATGCCAACAATTCCATAGCAACTGTAACTGGCCTCCAGGTGGGAACCTATATATTCACCCTGACTGTCAAAGATGAAAGGAACCTGCAGAGTCAAAGCTCCGTCAGTGTCATTGTCAAAGAAGGTATCTTATCTTGGGTAGGACTGAGTGAAGTGTGACTGACCCACTTTGTAATTTTATTGCATTCACTTGGGGAGAAATCTGTCTATTTATTGGACTGGATTTTATTTGCATTTCACAGTGGTCAGAAGCAACAGAGGAACTGTTAATTACTATCTAAATTGCCGTGTGTGTGTGTGTGTGTGTGTGTGTGTGTGTGTGTGTGTGTGTGTCTGTCTATCTGTCTTTCTGGGGGGGAGGGGAGAGGGAGAAGCAAGCAGAGAGGGGGAAGGGAAGAAAGAGTCAAGAAACAGAAAGAGAGAGAAATGGTGGTGGGGGCAAAGAAGGGAGAGAGAGGGAGAGAATAAAATAGAGGCAAAGAATATTTTTCTTTTTTCTGAACACATATATGGAGTTGAGTGGGGGTGGGGGCAGAATTCACTGCAGTGCAGTCTTTGCTTCGGCGCCTTGCAAACTTGGGGGTGATCTGACTCTTATTGACTACAGTGACATCTGCTGTCAGACTTCAGAGTGGTTGCTTCAAACTAGGGGCCTACAGCTGGTGGGGCTTTTTTTAGTGGCTAGCAAGAGTTATGTCAAGAGAAGAACACAGTATTTACAATTTTTTCATCCATCTCTAATCTCCTAATCAGAAAAAGGCATCAGACTTGTATGTAATGATAGTCAGATGTGGTCACTTGAACACTCAGAAAAACTGAAGCAGTCAAAGGGACAAAGGATAAAAATATCTCCCTCCATCTTTTTCTTTCCCTTTTTCTCCTTCTTTACCCTTTAATTCTTTTGTCTCCTTTTTCTTCTCCTTCCTTTTCTTCCTTTTTTCTCTTCCTTTTTCACTCTTCCCTCCCTTCTTTTTCTTTCATCCCCCTCCTTCCTTTTTCTCTGTTCCTCTCCCTCTTTTTTCTCTTTCCTATCCTTTCCCTCTTCATCCCCTCTTTTTTATATTTCCCTCCCTCCTTCTTCAATCCTTCCTTCTATCTCTCCTTCCAGTTGCTCCCCATATAGGTTATCTTCCTACTTCTCAAACAAGTTGACAGGCTTTCTTAGGTTTATATTTCTCTCTGGCTCACTCTTTCCCTCTCTCCTCTCTTTTCTTTCCCTCCCCCTCACTACTTACTTTTACTCACTCTCCTCTTATTTAAAAAAACAAAAAAAAAAACAACTTTATTCATATCTTTGTTTTTTTTTTTTTAATATCACTTATATTTTCTTACTTATCCCTTTCTCCTTCACCTGCCAGAAAGACCTTTATCACAAAGAATAAAAAAGAGGGGGAAATTTTCAGTAAAACTAACCAACATATTATCCAAGTCTAATTTCATATATGTTAGTTATTTTCCACATTTTCAAAGAAAGTCTTCCCTTCCTTCCCCCAACTTTTTTTGCTCTTCAAATATAAATAATGCAGGACTGGCTGGATTTGGAGTCAGAGAATCTGTGTTTTAATCCCACCTCTGCCCTTTGCTATTTTGGAACTTTAAGCAGGTCCCTTTCTGAGACTCAGTTTCTTCTTCTGTAAAATAAGGAGGACTTCTAAAGTCCTTCCAACTCTTAAATCTATATTTTTAATCTATTTTTTTTATATCACATTATATAGTAATTCTCCCTTCTTTGAATCATTTAACTAGTCTGAGCTTTGCCAAACAAGTCTTTGTAATACTAATTTTTCTATGGAGAAACTACAATAGTGTATTACAGATATCATAAAATGAAATCCAGATTCTCTTATTTTCTGAGATTTAGGCTTCTATTTGCATATGCAAAAAAAAAAAAAAAACAGAAAAGATGATTGTATATGTAACTGTGAACTTTTATTATTATTTTTCAAAACATTAAAACTTTCCTGCTTGTCCCCTTCTGAACTTCCTTCTGCTTTCATTTGTCTAAACTTTTAATGTTATGTTGCATTTCTTTTCTTTTTTTGCATCTTTATCTGTACCAACCTATCTTCCTCCTTCTTAAGCCTTTCCTTGTAATGTATATAATCAAACAAATATAGCAAAATAAATCTATACACTAGCCATGCCTAAAAACATGTCTTATTTAACACTGTAATTTGGTCTGTCATTTCTCTACCAAGATCTGGCAAGATGACTTATCATCAGTTATCTCAAGTCATGATTGGTTTCCAACTTGACCAGAGTTCTGCAGTCTTTTGAATTTATTGATTCTTTTTTATATTATTGTGATCCTATACAAATTGTTCTCCTGATTTTGCCTACTTCAAAAAACAAAAGTGAAACAAATCCTGCCCTCAGAGAGCTTACATCTTAATAGGAGTTCAGTGTACAATCTACAAAAAATTATTATTATTATTTTTGTGGAGGCAATTGAGGTTAAGTGACTTGTCCAGAGTCACACAGCTAGGAAGTGTGTTAAGTGGATAAGACCAGATTTATTTCAGGGTTGGTGCTCTTGCTGCCCCCACAAGAAATATAATTTTAGAGGGTCAGGCCCTAGTTGCTGGGGTGAGGGGGAAGGAGGGCTAGGGATGGGCAAAGCCTGTTGGAGAAGGTGGTACTTCAGCTGAGTCTTGGAGGACATCATGTATTCTGAGAGGCACTGTTGAAGAGGGGAAGCATTGAAGACATATACTTAAATGGAAGATGGGATGTTGTATGTGAAGAACTCTCACAGACTGTAGAGATCCTAGCAGAGAGGGATATGTGATATCAGGAAGTAGCTGGGAAGGCCTTTAAATGCCGTACATTTAGCATTTAATTTGATTCCATTTCATTTTAACATGCAATTATAGAGATAATAGGGAGCCACTGTATTTTTTTTTATTATTATTATTTTTTTAAGTAGAAGAATGATATGATCAAATCTGTACTTTAGGAAAGTCACTGTGCTAGCTATGTGGAGGATGAGTTAAAGTATGGGAGAGACTCAAAGCAAATAAATCAGATTATTGAAATGACAGATAACAAGGGCCTAAAGTAGAGTGATAGTTCTGTGAGTGGGGAGAAGGGAACATATTCAAGAGCTATTGTAAAGGTACAAATTATTAAGGCTTAGTAACTCATTGTATATGTTGAATGAATGAGTGAGGTATTTTCCTCTGTTTCTGTCCCCCTTGGGGTGTATGCCTTGTTGTATGACTGAGTCAGAAGATAGACACAATTTAGTGACTTCTTTTGTGATAGTTCCAGATTATTCCCGAATGATTTCCTTTTACTTTCATCATATACTATTAAAGCAGAAAAATAGGGTCTCTCTTAAAAGAATGCAAAGGTAACAAAGATCATTATCAACAATGATTTTTATCCATGATTTAAAGTGATCCCAGAACTCATCTCTATATAAGATAGGAAGATCACATCCTGTTGGAAGTGCAGACCTCAAATAACTAGTACATAGAGTTGGTTGTTGGAATAGTTGAGTCTTCATAAAAATTGCCCCAAATGTTGATGTTTTGCTCTCCCTATAAATATCTTGGAAATCATGGGAAACCAATCTTTCTTTTCTGGCATTTTAGATTTTCCTAAATGCTTTTCTCTTTGTATAGAAATGAACAAACCACCTGTGGCCAAAATAGTTGGGAATGTGGTAATAACTCTGCCCGCCAATACAGCTGAGCTAGATGGATCCAAGTCCTCTGATGATAAGGGCATAGTCACTTACCTCTGGACTAGGGATGAAGGAAGCCCAGCAGCAGGGGTAAGTATTCTGGTAATTGCAGCCTTTGATGTAAGGTAATAAAGGAGCAAGTCCAAAATTTAAGCTCAGTCAACAAGCATTTATTAAGTCCCTATTATGTGCCATGTACTTTGCCAAATGTTCCCTCTTACTAAATTTAAAGTGTAATTATATGGTCACAATTTTTCATAATTTCTTTATTTTTCCTGATAATCCATTGAGAATTCAAATCAGAAATTGATCTGAATTGAAGTAGAGGGGGGTATAATACAATACATAGAAGTCAGATAGTATAGGAATCCTAAAAAGGAAATGGTATTATTAGTTTTTTCCTCCCAAAAATGTCACCTATATATATTTAATCCATAGGAAATATTGAATCATTCTGACCATCACCCCATTCTATTCCTCTCCAACCTGGTGGAAGGAACTTACACATTTCACTTGAGAGTGACTGATGCAAAGGGTGAGAGTGACACAGATCGGGCCACTGTGGATGTGAAGCCTGGTGAGTACTTTTAGGGCCAGCACCTGAAAGAGCAATAAATCTCTACCTTGGGGATGGTTCTTTTTGGCCTAGTGATAGTCAGGCCTGGATGTGGGATGTTTTTGAATACAGGGATATGGGTAGCTTGAGTCATGTTGTTTCATCAGAGTCCAGATGCAGAAAACAATTTATTTTTATAAGTTGAGCCTGAGGCTTTATGTGACAGCTCACTGAAGGTAAAATAACTGGCATCCTTTAAGTTAGCAGATTTGCAGAAATGAGATGTCCTTCTTAAATAGAGCTTTGTGTCTTTTGTTTTGCTTCAAGGCTAATTTGTACTGTAGCTCTGGGGAAAGGGGAAGAATTTATCAAGCCTTTTACATTCCAGAGCATCTGGTAAGGAAGGAATGGTGACAGCCCACTCTGGAGTATTCTGGCTAACAATAGAAAACTCAGGTATAGAAAGACTCCTCAGGATGAGATGGAACTCAAGAAGTCATCTCATCCTCTTCTAGGCAGGGTACTTAGCTTCTTCCAAACACTGGAAAAACTCACTATTTAGATGTAAACTACAACTAATCTACTAATTATGCAAATTGTACATCAGGCCATGCAAACTATGCATCCAAATATATAAATGAGGTAGGTACTCTTGGCAATGCAAGTTTTTACTTTTAAATGTAAAAACCCACAGTCTTTAATCATTTATTCAAAAGTAAGCGGATAAAGAGCATAAAGACAATATAACTGTCCTCATTAAAGATGCTCCCACCCTTTTGGCTTACCAGAGTTTCTTTGGAGTCCTCAGGCCTCCTTCTTCTACCAGTGTGTTTGGGACAAGAAGACCTACCCAAATTGACTACTCAGAGATCACTCATAGAAAGCAGAATTATTTATTAGAATCTCGAGAAGTGGCCCCCATCCTGGTCTGCAAGTCAATTTCACAGCAGGATAGGGCCAGAGCCTTGAAAATGCTTACAGCTTTTATACATTTCAGACAAAGAACCTTCAAAATCCCGCCCTCTATATGTTGTGATTGGTCACGTAAGTCTACTGTTCCCCTAGTTGGTCAGTGGAATGTAACAGACAAGGTGATATACAGCTTCTTCAGCCACAGTTAACAATGGGATGTAGTCCAGGCCTTATCTGAAATCACATGACTGGGGAGAAGCTGAAACTGAGGCCTACAGGCTTGATTTACTTTAAGACCTGTAAGTTCTTCACCCTTTTCCCACACAAGTGCTACTCATAGCTCCTTCCTTCTCATGTGCTTTGGACTTGGAAAGGACCTAAAAGGTCACCCAGGTGATTTTGCAATTGAAGAAACTGAGACCTTGATAAGGGAAATGATCCTCAAGGGCACACAGATAGATAGGAAGGACCAGAGTCAGATTCCTTAATTCTGATTCAATGGGCGTTTTTTCCTTATTATAACAGGTCCAGACATAGTACTCCAAGGCCAAACAGATTTCATCTTAAATGGCATTTGTTCATGTCTTAAATTAATTTTCGAATCAATTAATTTAATTAATCATTTAATCCTCGGGACATCCACCTAATAAACTGGAAGCCTTCCTTTAGATTTTTTGATTAAATGTTATATGTAATAATGCAATAAACAAATGTCATCCATTAGTCTGGCTACCCTTTTATTAAAGACTGGAACAAAAATGTAGCTAAATTAATTCATTATTTAGTAAGTACATCATTAAGAAAGGAGTTTATTAACTTTCCACATTACCTATTTCATTAATACACATTTGTTAGGAAATACTTTGGCCTTAAAATCTGCTTCCCTTTAACTTTTGTCTGTTGGCACTAGTTTTTCCCATTTGGACCAAATTGAAGAAGTCTGCTCTCTCTTCCCCCTGTAGCTCTTCAAATTGATAAAGGCCATCACTCCATATGTTGAGGAGTGAGCCTAAGCTGCCTACTTCCTGCAACAGACAAGACATCAGACTACAAAGAAAACCATGCATGATGGCTTAAAGTTAGCCACGCTCGTTCACCTCTTCAGATAGGCAGGCTCTGGCCATGGTCTTGAAGCATTAGGTAGAGAGGCCTTGAAGGCCAGCTGCAAACTAAGGAACCTTTCTGTCACCTCCTTTCTTGTGGGCCAAAGTAAACGAGTAAAGGCCTTGTAAGGGCCGCTAGGGGGCGCAGTGGATAGCGCACCAGCCCTGAAGTCAGGAAGACCCGAGTTAAAATGTGGCTTCAAACACTTAACACTTCCTAGCTGTGGGACCCTGGGCAAGTCACTTAACCCCAGTTGCCTCCATAGAAAACCAGAAAAGGCATTGTGTCTCTCAGGAAGTGTGCTATTGTGCTCTGCCTGCTCTCTGTCCTTTACAGACCCCAGGAAGAATAACCTGGTGGAGATGATCCTGGACGTCAATGTCAGCCAGCTGACCGAGAGGCAGAAGGGGATGTTCATTCGGCAGATTGGTGTCCTCCTAGGGGTGCTGGATTCCGACATCACCGTGCAGAAGATCCAGCCCTACACCGAGCAGAGGTGGGGGGAGGGAGGGGGAGACAGGAGACAGTCAAGGGGCCAGGCTTCCACTGTGCAAGAGTGGGGTAGGGGAGGCTAATTTTCTTCATTTATCTCACAACAGAGGGAGAAAGTCCCCAAGTCGTCTTGGGTAAAAATCTTTCTCTTAGCTATGAAATGTCTCTCTGTGTTTCTAGTCTCACCAAACACAAAAGAATTCATTGAATCTAACCTAACCTAACAGGGCAGTTAGGTCTTACAGTGGTTAGAGTGCTAGATTTGGAGTCAGGAAGACCTGTGTTCCAATCCTGCATCAGACACTTCCTAGCTGTGTGATTGTAAGCAAGTCACTGGCCCTCTATGGACCTCAGTTTCCTCATTTGTAAAAAGAAGGGACCCCTGTAGTCCCTTCTGACTCTAAAACTGTGGTCTTCAGGTGGCAAGATCTTACTTAACCTACGTTGACCTTTAGTGTTAATGTCAGATTCCATTGACTTTTTCTTGGGTTACACTTTCTTGCAGCACAAAGATGGTGTTTTTTGTGCAGAACGAGCCTCCACACCAGATCTTTAAAGGCCATGATGTTGCAGCGATGCTCAAGAGTGAGCTGAGGAAGCAGCAGACAGACTTCCTGATCTTTCGAGCCCTGGAAATCAATACAGTCAGTGAGTAGTTCTAGACCATGAGAACAGAAATCCCTGACTCCACAACGCAGGGATCTGTCAGGAAAAGTTTTGTCATTCTTTCCTTATTTTAGAGGATGGAACCCAAAGGGTCATTCTCATTGGCTTCCATTCTTGATGTTGATAAAATTGGTATTCACATTGATGTCCAGGGAGGTGTCATGCTATGATAGAGAACCATCCTGGGGTCAGAAGAATCTGAGTTCAAGTGCCCCTCTGTGCTTAACTTCTAAGAAGTCTCTCCCAATTCCCTTATTAGTGCCTTTCCTCTGGAATGACCTCCAAGTTATGTCTTGTTTGTATCTGGTCTGCATGTTGCCTCCCCCATTAGACTGTAAACTCCCAGAAAAAGAGACAGTCTATTCCCTTCCTTTGTATCCCCAGCTTTTCTCGAAGCACCTGGCACTTAGTAGGTGCTCCACAAATATTCATAACTTGACTTAACCTTTATATGTTCCAGGCAACCCCTTTAGACCCTTTAACCGTAGAAAAGGTACCAGTCTGCTTTGATAGAGAGAATCTCCTCACTGGTAATTACCAATATCAATGAAATCATAGGTCCACGTTAGGAATAATAATAAAATTATTCCCTTTATGAAATTGCTCATCAGTCTGAATTTCTTTACTTTGTGAGTCAAATTATGTTCCCTCACTGCCTTCACATAGCCTATAATACAAGCATTGAATGTGCTCAAATACCCTTGGGATGACAAGAGTTTTGCCATATGATTATATTGATTAAGTCCTCACTAGTTACATGGGAAGCATCTTGCTGTGGATTTCTACAGGTGAATAATATCCTATCAAGGGATTTGAACACTTTAAAGGCTATTTAAAGATCAGTCATTATTGTGCTCGTCGTGGGCCTTGATCTAGTTATGTGTATTAGAGCAGGCAGCCAGGCCAGCCTGGAGAAGGGCAGTGGTCCTCAAACTTTTAAAATAGGGGGTCAGTTCACTGTCCCTCAGACTGTGGGAGGGCCGGACTAGAGTAAAAACAAAAGCTCACACTCTGTGTCTGCCCATTTGCCATAATCCAGCGGGCCTCATAAACATCCTCAGCAGCCGCATCTGGCCCAGGCTGTAGTTTGAGAACCCCTGATATGGGGGAGCTGCTGCAGATCAAGAAGCATTGAACATTTTGAGCATTCTGCATTTTGCAGAGAACTCTTGAGAATCAGAAGTCTCCCTTCTTGCTAACTTGGCTTTTTTAATGACTTCCTTTCCTTCCCTCATCAGCATGTCAGCTGAACTGCTCTGATCATGGCCGCTGTGACTCTTTCACCAAGCGCTGCATCTGTGACCCTTTTTGGATGGAGAACTTCATTAAAGTGCAACTGAAAGATGGAGAGAGCAACTGTGGTATGTAGCCCTTAGAGCTCAGCTGGCTCAATTTAGCATTGATCCTTTTTCCTAAGTGAGCTGGCATATTGGGCTGGCAAAGGAGATTAGCCATGGGTATTTTCTCTGCCTGAAGGACTTCTCTCCTTTTGTATATACTTGTTCCTTAAGATCTAAGCAAGCTCAAAGAATAAGAATAAAATGAATTGTGTTTAAGATGAGCCAAATAAGTCCAACTGATCAAGGGGTCTTTCTGAAATTCATCAATGTGATTTATCTTCTATGTTTCCCCTATCACAGAAGTAGATACATTCAAATGTATTTCTCTTCATCAGCCGGCCATATTTCTCCAGTGTCCTTATGTGTTTTGGAGGCCACAATAATACTAGTCAGGGAACTTTTAGGACTTCCCTTTACTGTGCCTATAGGGTCCTTTGACCTTGTGCACAAAGGGCTGAGCTCTGATCTTCCCTGGAGAGTCCTGAGACTGACCAGGAATTGGATGGATCTCTTCCTTTCCATTGGGTCCTGATCATTCCAGACTCATGTTCCCTTCTGGTCCTTACTTGTATCTACAAGCCTCCACCTGCTCATTGGCTCCAGAAGCACAGCAGCAACCGCCCTGGCCCCATCTCTACCTTCCCAACCCTTACTTTTTAGTTTTCCTCTACAGAATGGAGCGTCCTCTATGTCATCATTGCCTCGTTTGTCATTATTGTTGCATTGGGGATCCTGTCCTGGACTGTGGTCTGCTGCTGTAAGAGGTAAGACAGGGAAGGACCCAGAATGCTGCTGACTGCTCCCCACAACTTAAGACTGTCACTTAGCTTTCGTCTTCCTTTGTGCATTCTTATTGTCACAGCCGTGATATCAGTGACTTTGGCATTCCGGAGATGTAGCCATTGCCCTGTCCCCTATTCCACAATATGAGAGGATTAGGGCAACAGAATTTGCCATGAGTGGCTGATATTTAAAGAGAAAACATGACTTCCTGACTCTTTCCTTGACCTGTCAGCCTGCAAGGTCCGGTATATGGCTCTTCAAACACTGTGCTACCTGTCCAGGCCTGGAGCCTCCATTAGCCCCAACCCGAGTTGTTGTCATCCCTTCCTCCCCTTCTTGCACTCTGTGGTGAAGCCAACCTAACATTCTAGCTGTCCCTCACACAGTGTTCCATTTCCCATCTCTGTCCTTTTACCGTCCCCTGTGGCCAGAACATGCTTCTACCTTATTTCCACCTCTCGGGAGGGGAGGGGGGCGCTTTTTCCTTCTAGTCTGTGCTAGTGACACCTTTCCCTGCTCTCCTCTTGCTCCTAATGTTTTTCCCACTTCATCTTTAATCGATTTTGTATATGCTTACTCATGTGTTTGTTGTCTCCCCTGAAACAACACGAGCATCTTAAGTCAGGGCCTTTTTCTGTTTGATCTCTGTACTACCAGCACTCCATTTCCAGAGAGATTTCATTACAGTAAACAATAAGTGTTTGTTGACTGTTTTCCAGGAGAAAAGGGAAACCCAAGAGGAAAAGCAAGTACAAGATCTTGGATGCCACCGATCAGGAAAGTCTGGAGCTAAAACCAAATCCCAGAGCAGGTAATCCTTCTCAGAAGCCTAGTCATTCGAAGCTAGGAAAAAGAAAATTTTTATCCTATCTGATGGAAATAAAAGTATCTGGAATCTGGGCTAAGTCAGCAGAATACTATTCCACCTGATCTGAATTTTTTGAAGTGCATCTGATGTTCTGGAGGGAGGACAGACTTCCTTATGAGAACTCCAGGAGGACTTCTAGTTGGCTTTCTCTGTTACATAGTGCTGAAGTGAGCCAGCTCATACGGCGAAGAAGAGCCAAGATTTCACCAAATCTAGAGGAATGACATCAGAGGCAGATGACTGGTCAGCTTTGAAAGATTGTGGAGAGTTAAAGAGTTTTGCTGCAAGATAGGAAATGAACTAATGATATCCCAGTTTTCCTATTTTTTGAGTAGAGGATGGAGGGGGTGAAGTCTTAAAATTTTAGATTGGTAAGCTTGACCTTGAACTTGGTTATGGCGAAATTCTAGAATGTTGAATGGTTGCTTTGGGAGTATTTGAATGGGGAGCAGTGACCACTAAAAAGTAGCATGGCATTGTCAAAAAGTATTTTGTCAGACTATTCTTAGGGAAATTAAGCTGGTAAGTATCATGAGAAGTGTTATTTAAATGAGTTTTCCTGGATTTCAGCAGAGCAGTGGATAATTTCTTATTACTATTGCTTGTAAACAAGGTAGAGAGAGATTGGGTTTTGGATTTAGAACTGGTGGAATGCTTTTTTTCAGGATGCCCGAAGCATGGGTTTTGGTGGGTCAGTATCATATTGGCAGGAGGTCTCTAGTGGAAAGCCTCAAGGATCTACTCTTTGGTCTTGTGTAGCTCAACGTTTTTATTCGTGATTTGGGTGCTTGCTTGGAACGCAGGCAGACAGCATAAATGTAGAAGAGAGAGCAGATCAGATAACAAGCAAGATCCAAAAGGCTCCCACTAGAGGGATGCACCAGGGAGGGAGGGCTGGATTGGAGTCAGAGCCCTGTCACCTCTGGAAACTTAGGCACAAGACCTCTGGGCTCTACTTGAACCTTCTGTAAAGTGAGACGAAGTTGGGTTAGAATGGGGTCCCTTTCAGCTCTAAATCTACGATCCAATGAAATATTAAATACTTAACTGAAAGGAAAGATAAGGACAGCGGCTGTGGCCACACAACTACTCCTATGAACAAAATCTAGAAATTTTGGAGGATTGTAAGCTCAGTGTCTATCACAAGTGGGATGTGACTGATAGAAAAGTTCATGTAGTCTTAAGCTATTTTAAGAGAAGTAGCATAGTATCCAGAAATAGGGAAGTGATGAGTCCATTATAATTTGCCCTACTCAATTTACATCTAGAGAAATGTGCTTTCTTTTGGGCAGCACATTTTAGAAAGGAATAAATTAGAATGTGTCTGGAGAAGGGCAGCCAGGATGGCTCTGCCACAGCTGGTCCCAGGCCTAAGGCACAATCAGAAAGGTCTCTAAGGCTTGAGGCTGTGAGGAAAACCAGGGAGGGAGACTAAAGCAAGGGACCTGCCCTACCCACAGGAGACCTCCCCTTCCTGTTCTGGGACCCATCCTGGGCACTCCTCCCTGGGCACTGTGGCCCAGGCCCAGGAGTACTGCTGGTGAGAGGGCACATAGATGGAGCCTTATCCTGGCAGCCCCCCGTGCCCTGGCTTTCTGGCCACGTCTCCCGCCGCCTGTCTTTGCCTGGCTGTCCCCCGTGTCCGGAGGACCCTCTCTCTGTACCCTGACCTCCCAGCTTCCTTCAAGCCTCAGCTCCTGTTCCACCTTCCCAACCCCTGACCCCAACCCACACCTGGTCCTTCCCTTTCTGTCACACTGGAGGTGGCTCATATGCTCCCTCTCTTTCCCGTATTAGAACAGGAGCTCTTCAAGGACAAGGAGCCTTGTTTGGGTGTTTTCTTTTCTTTCTTCATGACAGGGAGCCATCGGTCCAAGGTTGGCACATGGTGAGCACTTAACCAGTGCTTGTGCCTGGCTGACCTGACCTCTCATCAGCCTCCTCCAGCCTCCCTCTTTCTGCACCCGCATTTGCAGTGCGGCAGCTGCAGACACGGCATGGCTCCTGCCCTCACAAGCCCTCAGTTTACAGAGAAAGAAACAAAGATCCCAGGAGGAGTGTGTCTGACCAGGGTCAAATGGGGGCACGGTCTCTAGCCCGTTTCCCTTCCCACTCGACCCTGCTGCCTCTGTTTCGGTTAAAGGCGGTAATTTAGCACTGCCTGCATTTGACTCTGTGTTTGACTTGTGTTTGACTCTGTTGAAAGGGATAAACTTCCTGTCCTTAGGGAGCAGCTCATTTACTTGGGGAAGGAAGACACAAACTTATCAAAAATACTTTAATAGTCCAGGGCGGTCCATGCTCCGGCCAAAAGAGAACTCCAGACCAGTGTTTGCTCCATGAGAAGAGGGGGTTCGTACCCTGTGGTGGGCAGTGGTCATAAAAGCTTCAGAGCAAAACTGGGACTTGCACAGGACCTTGAAGCATAGAAGGAAGAAGAGAATGCAGCCCTTCAAGCAAAGAAACGTCATAAACCAGAACACAGAGAGAAAGAATCGGGCCTTGTGGAGAAAGAGGGAAGGAGGGTTAGAGGGATGGCTCAGGCAGTGGAAGGATCGCCCAAGGCAGGCTGAGAAAGACTGAATTTTCTCCAAATGGGAGTCCTCGGAAGTTTCTGAGCAGGGGAGTAGCAATTGGAAAGAAGAGTGATTGGAAGCAACATAGTACATTAAGTATTGATGCAGAAAGCATCATTATCATAAGGAGGAGTTGTAGGAATAGGAAAAAAGGAAGAAATATGGGGGCGAGAGAGATGGGGCTTGGAACCTAGATGACTGGACTTTAACAGAGAGAAGTCATTGTGGAGTAAGTCACAATTACACATTTGGTTTTCTTCCTACTGAGTTTTCCCACAGCAGGATGTACTGATGGGAGAGTCAGCCCGGTGCAGGGGAGAGACCTCTGCCTTTGACGCTAGAGGACCAGGGCCCAAAACCCCATGTTGCTGCTCCTCAACTTTTCCAGTTACAGCCTGCAGCCACATGCAGGTTCTGGGCCCATGTGACAGCAGCTCAGGACAGAGCTCAATGCTGGAGATGCCCTTTCCAGCTCAGCTTGTTTTGAAAACACCCACTGTGTGTAAGGCACCGCAGCAGAAATGGGGGTGCAAAGAAAAAAGCTACACAGTCTGTTTCATGCCGTTTACATTCTCTTGGCGAACCAAGCAGTAATTTCAGGAGAAAGAGAGGAGCAACTATTTGTGGAATCGGGGAAGGTCAGAACCTGAGCTGAGCATTGAATGAAGGAAGTTCAGGCAGAGATGAAATAGCAATACATGTGAGACCTGAAATTCGACTTGTAAAAATATCCAGAAGGGGGAGATGGAATGTTGAATTAGGATAAGGAAGTAGTCCTGTTAGTTAGAACATGGAGTATTTATAAGGAAGTAATATGAAAAAAGACTGGAGAAAGGAGGTTGGAACCACATACAGAGCCTTGAATGCCTTGCTGAGGAGTTAATATTTTTCATGGAAGCAGTAGGGAGCCAGTGGGGGTTTTTTGTGCAAGTAAATGATATAGCTAGACAGTGCCTTAGGAAAACTATTTTGGCAGTTGGGTGTAAAATAACTCTCAAAGGGAGAGATGACAAGCAGAAAGGACAGTTAGGAAGCAAATTACAGAAGTTCAGGTAATTGGAAAGGGTCCAAACTAAATTGGTGACTGTATGGGGAGAAGACTGACTCCAAGATGTCAAATGTGAGTAATCAAGAGAAGTCAGAGAAAGAGAAGAAAAAAAGGGCACCAGCCCTAAAGTCAGGAGGACCTGAGTTCAAATATGACCTCAGACACTTAATACTTCCTGGCTGTGTGACCCTGGGCAATTCACTTAACCCAATTGCCTCGGCAAAAAAAAAAAGGTATAGAGAGTGTTAAAGTATAGAATAGAAGAGATGAGGGAGTTCCCATTAAATGGACTCTCACTTCTCATTTACAGAATAGGTAAGGTCTTCCATCTTCTAAGAAGAAAAATCAGTATAGAAATAGCATAAAGGTAATTAATTAGGAAAAAAAAAAGACTGCCATTACTACATTGAACACCTCATTGAGATTGTATAAATTTGTAGTCAACCTCTTTGGCACATTTGTGCAATTTCCTCCAATGGCATTAGGCTGAAAAGAAGTAGGCAGAGAGGAGAGAATTAATGAAGATGACTAGGTTTGTCATTGCCAGGGAGTGGATGGGGAAAAGAAAAGCCAGCAAAACATTGAAAGGTGGGTGACATACAGATCCCTGGGGTCACTCTGAAGCCAGAACAGGGAGAGAGAGACTAGGGGGAATGGAGGGGCCAGAGGTCTTAGTAAGGACAGAAGCAGAAGGCAAGAAGTGATTGTGATCAGAGAAGGCAGCTTCACAGTTCAAGATCATGAAATTGGAACAGGAGTGGCTGAGATTTCTAAGGCCCTGGAGTGAACTTCAGGTAATCCACTTATTTCCTCCAATGGGAGGAAATGATTGAAGGAAACAAACACAGGCTTGTTGGAGAAGTAAGGAGAAAGAAGTCCTCATGGCATAGAACCTTGGAAAGGAGAAGATTTTAAATAGGGATTAAACAGTGCCATTGTTTCATCCACACTGGAGAGCATTAAGAAGTGAGGAAGGCCCAGTTGGGATGTTTCAGGAAAATAATGGAAACAGAACCCAGAGTACATGTCATTTAAGAGTGAAAGATGAGAAATTGAAGCACAGTTTGTGAAAGGGAAAAAAGAGATGACTAGTCCAGGGAACAGGGACTGGCTCGAAGCTATGTTTCCTTTTTCTTTCTTTTTTTTTTTTTTTTTTTTTAAGATAGAGGGGGCACTTGAGTATTTTGTTGGTGGGGGTAATAGTAAAATAAACAGAAAATGTATGCAATATGGCACGATAAGGGAACCCAGCCCTGAAGAAGGCAAGAAGACATAGGATTAGGCATAGTTGGTGATAATTTCTTAATGAGACAGGAAGGGTCATCTCCTTTGAAATAAGCTGGGGGAATAAAATGAAAAACAAATAGTTAAGATATGAAGAAAGGAAGAACTCAGTCCTGAGTAAAGTAGGAAAAACAAAGCCTCTGGAGGTTGGGGGGCTGATCAGTTAGAGTGGAGAAGCTTTGGAACAGTTGCTGTGCATTTGGTTGGACGTTGAACAAAAGATGAATAAGATTGCTACCAAATGAGGCTAGGGGCTGAGGAGAAGGAAGAAGCCATCTGTACCAGGTGTCTACCAGCCATGCATTAAGGCAGCACTGTTCCTTGCCACCTTCCCCAAGTGGGCAGGGTGACTCCAAATTCAAATAAAGTTCCCTGAAATTAGAAGCATCTCCTGCCTGCTGACTTGGGAACGTTCCCCCTGAGAAGCTGGGGCTGTAGACCCCAGGGCTTCTTTGATCACTCTGTTCTTGCAGTGGCTGGACCAGACCCGTGCCTTGTTTAGCCCCAGTGTTTCCCTTCAGTGTGTTTGGGAGGACTTCCTAGTCATGATAGTGCTGTAGGTTCTCTCAATGGTAGGCAGAGTATTGGGACAAGTATTGCCCCAAATTTCCCTCTGTTTCTCCCAGCTTTCTTGCTTCTTACACTTAACTCCCGCAGGCAACAAGCAGAAGGTACCCATCCTGAACAGTAGCCTGATGCACTCTGAGTCTGAACTGGACAGTGATGAAGCCATCTTCACCTGGCCAGACCGAGAGAAGGGCCGGTTACTTCGTGGCCAGAATGGCTCTCTGCGCAATGGACAGGCTCCACTCAAGCCCAAGACCCCCAGAGAGGAGATCTTGTAGCCACCCCGGGCCCCTGAGAGGGACAGGAAGCAGGGGAGGCAGGGGGAAGGCAGGAAATGTCTCTGCTTTAGGGAGGAGAGGATGAGAGGAGAAATCGCTTCAGAGACTGTGTGTGAGTGTGTGAGCGAGAGAACGCACATGCTTGTTCCTTCTTTCTCCTGCATTCCCTCCTTCCCCTCCTCCCTCCCCCAATTCTGAACAGAACTGGTTGTACTTGAATCTGGACATCTCTAAGGAACTCCTGAGGAAACTGTGAATGAAGAGGCTCCCTCTTTGCCAGGACTTAGCACCCAACCCACAGGGCCTCTCAGAACCGCTCAGCTCAGGGCCCCTTCTGGGGTGAGGCCTGGGGGGCAGGAAGGATGCTATAGCACTTCCCGAGATGATGTTTCAGAGGAGCTCCCAACCTGCCCTGTCTCCCGGCCTTCCCCCCAACACCACCCTTCTCCTGCCCGGGATCTTTCCTAGAGCCTGGGCGGGCAGGCCGCCAGGAAAAGTAGCACAGCAGCGCCCTTCCTCTGCCCCTGCCCCTCCACAGGGAACTGCGGCTTCCTGATGCCCTGGGACAGCTTGGAAAATGACTCTTTTGGTGTTTAAATTATTTGTCTTTTCACTGAAATGAAAAGAAGTGAGCCTCCTCCTCAGGCACTGATGAAGCAAGGCTGTGGGCGGAGGGAGCTCTGGTCTTGGATGGGCTGGGGAGCCCACGGGGGTGGGGGGGGGAAAGAGGCTCACGCCCCTGGCTTTCCCTCTGCCCCTGGCAGCCCATTGTGTCAGATGGGAGCACTCACTGTCCACCAGCACCCGTTATAGGAGCACAGAGAGCTTTGTGTCCCCCGCTTCCACCCACTTCATTCGGTCTTTGTACGCCAGGAAAGAGGAGGAGGAGGCCGCCCAAAGTGAGCTCACGCATTTCAGGGCAACGGCCTCCCTGGCGCTCCTTTAGTTCTGTACCTGGGCTGCTCTCAGAGCAAGTGTCCGGTGGGCGCTCACGTGGTGGTGGATTCCCCTGAGCCCCGGGCATCTGTCCCCATGTGCTCCTCTGGTTCTAGCTTAGGGCCAGCTCACTCAGGCCCCCGAAGCCAGGGCTCCCTCCCTGTCCTGCAGTCCTGGCATCAGAATGAATAAGCCCCCAAACTTGGCAGAAATGTAGCAGTGCTGGGGGTCTGCGGGTGCACGCGCCTGTGTGCACATCACGCCCGTGAGGAGGAAGACTTCCTTCAGCACTCTTCTCACTGTGGATCACTGTGTTTATTCTCCATTAAAATCGCTCCTCATCTGTTGGACCTGTTTGCACACTTCAGGGCCCAATTCTTTGCCTGGAAAACTCTCCTCGGACAAGGAGCCTGTTGTGCGACCCTGCCTTGCTGATGACAGCTTTGCCCTCTTTCTGGGTGCTGGAGGTTTTGGGGAAAACTTTTTTTTTTAAGATAAAAGAATTTATACTACTGCACTACAAACTTGTGAAATGATTAAACATGCTATTTAATTTTTCTTGTAGCCCACTGAATGTAGTCATGCCTCTTTGCTAACTTTATTGGATTTTCAGCAAAACCAGCTGCTTTGCTTTTGTCTTTCTCAGGTTCAGCCAAGGAGTCAAGACTAGGTTTGCTTACTGTCAGGTGGGGGCGGGGCCTGGAGTCAGGAGGCCTTGCGTGTAAATGCGGTCTCAGACACTGCTAGCCATGGTCCCTGGGCAAATCACTTAATCCTGTTTGCTTCCATTTCCTCATCTGTTAAAAAAAATAAATAGAAAAGGAAATGGCAAACCACTGCTGATCTTAGCCAAGAAAACCCCAAATAGGGTCACAGACAGACCCACACGACTGAAAAACAACCACAGTTGTCAGATGCCTATGGTTTCCTGAGAACCCCCAGCCCACCTCCCCTGCCTGTCGTTTCAGTCTGAGGGCAATGGGGATGCTTTCTTCCATCTTCTCCACACCTTTGTGCCTTGACATGAATCCAGGGCTGCTTTGAACTGCCGGAATAAAGACGAGAGCAAAGTCTCTGGATGCTCTTCACATAGCTCCCAGCCTTCTTTATTTCTCTTAGAAGGAACAAGAGCTTTTAGTCTAAATAAAGGAAGGTGCAGGAGGATGTTACACCTCTCCACAGCCATCTCAAGGACTATTGGGTGAAGAAGAAATTTTGATTTTCCTGGTTGACTCCAAAAGGCAGAACTTAAAAGCAATGAGTAGAAGTTGCAAAGACAAATTTTGGCTCAATATCATGAACATTTTAACGGGAGGTGGCCCAAAGCTGGGTGGTCTTCAAGGAGATGCCACGTGGCCACTGTTCCAGTGGGGGGGGGAGGGACTTGCCCAGAGGGGGAACAAGAGGACCACGAAAGTCTCTTCCAGCTCTTGAGATCCTGTGACTTTTGTGTTTGTGGGTGGGAGCGAGAGGAACCGGACAGAGCTGTTGCCAAAGCACCTGGGGGTGAACTGAGCTCGGCCTGTGGACATCTCATTTGATCCCGAGAACAAGCCTGAGCCGCTTTGCTCGGGAGGGAATTACCTGCACTTCTGCAGGGTTACTCAGCCATTTGCAATTAGGATAAATGCATATCCTCCATCTGCAAACAGGGTATTCAGATCACTTGTCCAAACAACCACAGTGTGAATCTGGTAAATAAGAGAGGAATAAGATGGTGAGATCAGAATGAAAAGATGACAGCTAAATGGATGATCGGGGAGTTCTGAAGGGCTGGGCTTTTAACTAGGCCTCGGCAGGTGGATTTTAAGCAGGGAAGGGGAGGATGGCAAGGTGTGTTTATGGTATTCCTTGCTCCCCATTGCCACTTCCAGGTTTTTCCCCTAACTCCATCATCTCCCTCCCTTTGAGGTTCATGCTATTCAAATCTACCACCCAATCACAGTCCTTGTAGCTGTTGTATGGATTCCCCCCTCCCCCCAGGTCACCTCCCTTCTGTCTTCAATGATAGAATTTTTCTTTCCTCCCCAATTCCTGCCCTCATAACAGGAGACTTCGACATAAATATTGATTCTCCCTCAAATACACCATTCAGTTCCTCAACCTACTCTTCCATGAGCTATTGCCCTACCCAACCTCCTCCCACAAAGAGATGGTCAGAGCCTTTATCTTGCCATCACCCACAAATGCACCAGCTCCATGTTGAAGAACTAAAATTGCCTTATCTGGCCATCTGTTGGCTTTTCACCTCTGCCTTCGCCTTTCATAACTATCTGCTGTGTCCCCTGCAATCCCCCAGGATTTTGTCTTCTCCAGGCCACATAGATCATTTGGCGATCTCATCAGCTCCCATGGATTTAATTATCGGTCCCTTGCTAATGATTCTCATCCAGCCCCATTCTCTGCTGACCTCCAGTATCAATCACACTTCTGCCCCTCAGAACATCCGGTAGACACCTTTAACTCACTTTGTCCAACAGAATCCACTGTCTTCCCCCCATTTTCCTTTTACTGCAGGAGCCAACCCCAGCCTCCCGGCCCCTCAGACTCACTACCTAGACATCATCCTGGACTCTCTACTCCCTCTCAGCCCCATATTCCAGCTATTGCCCAGATCTACCAGGTTCATCTTCGCGACATCCCTCTAATACACCCCTTTCTGTCCTTGTTAGTCACCACTCCGGTGCAGGCCCTCATTGATGTCTGTGCAAAAGCTTTTTCGTTTCATGTAATCAAAAGTTATCTTTTGTAATTGCTCCTATCTCTTTTTTGGTTAAAAATATATTTCCTTCCCAAAGCTATGAGAGGGTATGATTTTTTTTTTCTTCTAATACATAATAGTACAGTAGTACAATATATGCATAATAGTACAATTAAAACTAAAATAGTGCAAAAGGTCATTTGTTTATTTACAATATATTGTGGAACGTGGTATAAGGTGTTGGTCAAAACCTAATTTTGGCCGTATTGCTCTCCAGGTTTTCCAGCTTTTAGTTCTTTTTAGTTCTTTCCTAAATAATATGTGATTTTCACTTTGTCAAACATTGGGTTAGTCACATTATTTCTGATTCAGTCTGTTCTTTCGTGGCACGATACAGACTTAGATATGTTATCCATCACTTTTGCCCATAGTCTGCCTTTCCAGTCACAAAATACGGTAGTATAAAGGGGATGTAATTTGTTTTAAAGCCATGAACACAAGCTAAAGGAAAATAAGGGAACAGAGCAATTCCAGATGTTCAGTCCTCAGGGCTGGTTTCAGTTCCACCTTTTTCCTTTCCCACAATCTCATCCACCAGTCAAATCAGTAACATTTATTAAATGACTATTACCAGGGCAGCTGATAGAGCCCTGCGCCTGGAGTTAGGAAGTTTCATCTATCTTCCTGAGTTCATAAGACTTCCAACCCTACCGGTGTGGCTCGGGGCAACTCATTCACCCTCTTTGCCTCAATTTTCTAACCTGTAAAGTGAGCTGGAGAAGGAAATGTCAGATCACTCCAGTATCTGCCAAGAATTCCCCAAATGGGGTCATGAGGAGCCAGACATGAGTGAAAACAACCGAACCTGCCATTGTTCCAGGCATCATACTGAGTTGAAAATAAGGCAAAAGTCTGCCCCCAAGGAGCTCACAGTCAAATAGAGCAACACAACATGCAAAAAACTATGCAGACATGCAGAACAAGGGAGAGACAGAGAGGTGGAAGATAACAAAAAAGACAGAGAGATGGAAGATAGAAGAAGGGACAGAAATATAGAGACATGGAAGATAACAGAAGTGATAGAGAGATAGAAGACAACTGAAGGGATAGATAGAGAGATGGAAGATAACATCAGGGATAGACAGAAGGTAACAAGAGATAGAAAGATAGAATATAACAGAAAGATAGAGAGATGGAAGATAACAGCAGGGACAGAGAGATAGAGAGATGGAAGATAACAGAAGGGACAGAGAGATAGAGAGATGGAAGATAACATCAGGGATAGACAGAAGGTAACAAGAGATAGAAAGATAGAATATAACAGAAAGATAGAGAGATGGAAGATAACAGCAGGGACAGAGAGATAGAGAGATGGAAGATAACATCAGGGATAGACAGAAGGTAACAAGAGATAGAAAGATAGAATATAACAGAGAGATAGAGAGATGGAAGATAACAGCAGGGACAGAGAGATAGAGATGGAAGATAACAGAAGGGACAGAGAGATAGAGAGATGGAAGATAACAGAAGGGACAGAGAGATAGAGAGATGGAAGATAACAGCAGGGATATACAGATAGAGAGATGGAAGATAACAGAAGGGACAGAGATATAGAGAGATGGAAGATAACAGCAGGGATATACAGATAGAGAGATGGAAGATAACAGAAGGGACAGAGAGATAGAGAGATGGAAGATAACAGCAGGGATATACAGATAGAGAGATGGAAGATAACAGCAGGGACAGAGAGATAGAGAGATGGAAGATAACAGCAGAGACAGAGAGATAGAGAGATGGAAGATAACAGCAGGGATATACAGATAGAGAGATGGAAGATAACAGAAGGGACAGAGAGATAGAGAGATGGAAGATAACAGAAGGGAAAGAGAGATAGAGAGATGGAAGATAACAGCAGGGATATACAGATAGAGAGATGGAAGATAACAGAAGGGACAGAGAGATAGAGAGATGGAAGATAACAGCAGGGATATACAGATAGAGAGATGGAAGATAACAGAAGGGACAGAGAGATAGAGATGGAAGATAACAGAAGGGACAGAGAGACAGAGAGATGGAAGATAACAGAAGGGACAGAGAGATTGAAGATAACAGCAGGGACAGAGAGATAGAGAGATGGAAGATAACAAAAGGGACAGAGAGACAGAGAGATGGAAGATAACAGAAGGAACAGAGACAGAGATGGGAGATAATGGAAGGGATAGAGAAATAGAGAGACAGAAGATAACAGCAGGGACAGAGAGATAGAGATGGAAGATAACAGCAGGGATATACAGATAGAGAGATGGGAGATAACAGAAGGGACAGAGAGATAGAGAGATGGAAGATAACAGAAGGGACAGAGAGATAGAGAGATGGAAGATAAAAGCAGGGATATACAGATAGAGAGATGGAAGATAACAGCAGGGATATACAGATAGAGAGATGGAAGATAACAGAAGGGATATACAGATAGAGAGATGGAAGATAACAGAAGGGATATACAGATAGAGAGAGGGAAGATAACAGCAGGGACAGAGAGATAGAGAGATGGAAGATAACAGCAGGGATATACAGATAGAGAGATGGAAGATAACAGAAGGGATATACAGATAGATGGAAGATAACAGCGGGGACAGAGAGATAGAGATGGAAGATAACAGAAGGGACAGAGAGACAGAGAGATGGAAGATAACAGCAGGGATATACAGATAGAGAGATGGGAGAAAACAGCAGGGATATACAGATAGAGAGATGGAAGATAACAGAAAGGACAGAGAGATAGAGAGATGGAAGATAACAGCAGGGATATACAGATAGAGAGATGGAAGATAACAGAAAGGACAGAGAGATAGAGAGATGGAAGATAACAGCAGGGATATACAGATAGAGAGATGGAAGATAACAGAAGGGACAGAGAGACAGAGAGATGGAAGATAACAGCAGGGACAGAGAGATAGAGAGATGGAAGATAACAGCAGGGACAGAGAGATAGAGAGATGGAAGATAACAGCAGGGACAGAGAGATAGAGAGATGGAAGATAACAGCAGGGATATACAGATAGAGAGATGGAAGATAACAGAAAGGACAGAGAGACAGAGAGATGGAAGATAACAGAAGGGACAGACAGATAGAGAGATGGAAGATAACAGCAGGCACAGAGAGATAGAGAGATGGAAGATAACAGCAGGGACAGACAGATAGAGAGATGGAAGATAACAGAAGGGACAGAGACAGAGATGGGAGATAATGGAAGGGATATACAGATAGAGAGATGGAAGATAACAGAAGGGACAGAGAGATAGAGAGACGGAAGATAACAGCAGGGACAGAGAGATAGAGAGATGGAAGATAACAGCAGGGATATACAGATAGAGAGATGGAAGATAACAGAAAGGACAGAGAGATAGAGAGATGGAAGATAACAGCAGGGATATACAGATAGAGAGATGGAAGATAACAGAAGGGACAGAGAGACAGAGAGATGGAAGATAACAGCAGGGACAGAGAGATAGAGAGATGGAAGATAACAGAAGGGACAGAGAGATAGAGAGATGGAAGATAACAGAAGGGACAGAGAGACAGAGAGATGGAAGATAACAGCAGGGACAGAGAGATAGAGAGATGGAAGATAACAGAAGGGACAGAGAGATAGAGAGATGGAAGATAACAGCAGGGACAGAGAGACAGAGAGATGGAAGATAACAGCAGGGATATACAGATAGAGAGATGGAAGATAACAGAAAGGACAGAGAGATAGAGAGATGGAAGATAACAGCAGGGATATACAGATAGAGAGATGGAAGATAACAGAAGGGATATACAGATAGAGAGAGGGAAGATAACAGCAGGGACAGAGAGATAGAGATGGAAGATAACAGAGGGGACAGAGAGACAGAGAGATGGAAGATAACAGAAGGGACAGAGAGATAGAGAGATGGAAGATAACAGAAAGGACAGAGAGATAGAGAGATGGAAGATAACAGAAGGGACAGAGAGATAGAGAGATGGAAGATAACAGCAGGGATATACAGATAGAGAGATGGAAGATAACAGAAGGGATATACAGATAGAGAGATGGAAGATAACAGCGGGGACAGAGAGATAGAGATGGAAGATAACAGAAGGGACAGAGAGACAGAGAGATGGAAGATAACAGAAAGGACAGAGAGATAGAGAGATGGAAGATAACAGAAGGGACAGAGAGATAGAGAGATGGAAGATAACAGAAAGGACAGAGAGATAGAGAGATGGAAGATAACAGAAGGGATATACAGATAGAGAGATGGAAGATAACAGCAGGGACAGAGAGATAGAGATGGAAGATAACAGAAGGGATATACAGATAGAGAGATGGAAGATAACAGCAGGGACAGAGAGATAGAGATGGAAGATAACAGCAGGGACAGAGAGATAGAGAGATGGAAGATAACAAAAGGGACAGAGAGACAGAGAGATGGAAGATAACAGAAGGGACAGAGAGACAGAGAAATGGAAGATAACAGAAGGGACAGAGACAGAGATGGGAGATAATGGAAGGGATAGAGAAATAGAGAGACAGAAGATAACAGCAGGGACAGAGAGATAGAGATGGAAGATAACAGCAGGGATATGCAGAAAGAGAGATGGAAGATAACAGAAGGGACAGAGAGATAGAGAGATGGAAGATAACAGCAGAGATATACAGATAGAGAGATGGGAGATAACAGAAGGGACAGAGAGATAGAGAGATGGAAGATAACAGAAGGGACAGAGAGATAGAGAGATGGAAGATAAAAGCAGGGATATACAGATAGAGAGATGGAAGATAACAGCAGGGATATACAGATAGAGAGATGGAAGATAACAGAAGGGATATACAGATAGAGAGAGGGAAGATAACAGCAGGGACAGAGAGATAGAGATGGAAGATAACAGAAGGGACAGAGAGACAGAGAGATGGAAGATAACAGAAGGGACAGAGAGATAGAGAGATGGAAGATAACAGAAAGGACAGAGAGATAGAGAGATGGAAGATAACAGAAGGGACAGAGAGATAGAGAGATGGAAGATAACAGCAGGGATATACAGATAGAGAGATGGAAGATAACAGAAGGGATATACAGATAGATGGAAGATAATAGCGGGGACAGAGAGACAGAGAGATGGAAGATAACAGAAAGGACAGAGAGATAGAGAGATGGAAGATAACAGAAGGGATATACAGATAGAGAGATGGAAGATAACAGCAGGGACAGAGAGATAGAGATGGAAGATAACAGAAGGGACAGAGAGACAGAGAGATGGAAGATAACAGAAGGGACAGAGAGATAGAGAGATGGAAGATAACAGAAGGGACAGAGAGATAGAGAGATGAAAGATAACAGAAGGGACAGAGAGATAGAGAGATGGAAGATAACAGCAGGGATATACAGATAGAGAGATGGAAGATAACAGAAGGGACAGAGAGATAGAGAGAGGGAAGATAACAGCAGGGATATACAGATAGAGAGATGGGAGATAACAGCAGGGATATACAGATAGAGAGATGGAAGATAACAGAAGGGACAGAGAGATAGAGAGATGAAAGATAACAGAAGGGACAGAGAGATAGAGAGATGGAAGATAACAGCAGGGATATACAGATAGAGAGATGGGAGATAACAGCAGGGATATACAGATAGAGAGATGGAAGATAACAGAAGGGACAGAGAGATAGAGAGATGAAAGATAACAGAAGGGACAGAGAGATAGAGAGATGGAAGATAACAGCAGGGATATACAGATAGAGAGATGGAAGATAACAGCAGGGACAGAGAGATAGAGAGAGGGAAGATAACAGAAAGGACAGACAGATAGAGAGATGGAAGATAAAAGCAGGGATATACAGATAGAGAGATGGAAGATAACAGAAGGGACAGAGAGATAGAGAGATGGAAGATAACAGCAGGGACAGAGAGATAGAGAGATGGAAGATAACAGCAGGGACAGAGAGATAGAGAGATGGAAGATAACAGAAGGGACAGAGAGATAGAGAGATGGAAGATAACAGAAGGGACAGACAGATAGAGAGATGGAAGATAACAGCAGGGATATACAGATAGAGAGATGGAAGATAACAGCAGGGACAGACAGATAGAGAGATGGAAGATAACAGCAGGGACAGAGAGATAGAGAGATGGAAGATAACAGCAGGGACAGAGAGATAGAGAGATGGAAGATAACAGAAGGGACAGAGAGATAGAGAGATGGAAGATAACAGAAGGGACAGACAGATAGAGAGATGGAAGATAACAGCAGGGATATACAGATAGAGAGATGGAAGATAACAGCAGGGACAGACAGATAGAGAGATGGAAGATAGCAGCAGGGATATACAGATAGAGAGATGGAAGATAACAGAAGGGACAGAGAGACAGAGAGATGGAAGATAACAGCAGGGACAGACAGATAGAGAGATGGAAGATAACAGCAGGGATATACAGATAGAGAGATGGAAGATAACAGAAGGGACAGAGAGACAGAGAGATGGAAGATAACAGCAGGGACAGACAGATAGAGAGATGGAAGATAACAGAAGGGACAGAGACAGAGATGGGAGATAATGGAAGGGATAGAGAAATAGAGAGACAGAAGATAACAGAAGGGACAGAGATGGAAGATAACAGCAGGGATATACAGATAGAGAGATGGAAGATAACAGCAGGGACAGAGAGATAGAGAGATGGAAGATAACAGCAGGGATATACAGATAGAGAGATGGAAGATAACAGAAAGGACAGAGAGATAGAGAGATGGAAGATAACAGCAGGGACAGAGAGATAGAGAGATGGAAGATAACAGCAGGGATATACAGATAGAGAGATGGAAGATAACAGAAGGGACAGAGAGACAGAGAAATGGAAGATAACAGCAGGGACAGAGAGATAGAGAGATGGAAGATAACAGAAGGGACAGAGAGATAGAGAGATGGAAGATAACAGAAGGGACAGAGAGACAGAGAGATGGAAGATAACAGCAGGGACAGAGAGATAGAGAGATGGAAGATAACAGAAGGGACAGAGAGATAGAGAGATGGAAGATAACAGCAGGGATATACAGATAGAGAGATGGAAGATAACAGAAGGGATATACAGATAGAGAGAGGGAAGATAACAGCAGGGACAGAGAGATAGAGATGGAAGATAACAGAAGGGACAGAGAGACAGAGAGATGGAAGATAACAGAAAGGACAGAGAGATAGAGAGATGGAAGATAACAGAAGGGACAGAGAGATAGAGAGATGGAAGATAACAGAAAGGTCAGAGAGATAGAGAGATGGAAGATAACAGAAGGGATATACAGATAGAGAGATGGAAGATAACAGCAGGGACAGAGAGATAGAGATGGAAGATAACAGAAGGGACAGAGAGACAGAGAGATGGAAGATAACAGAAGGGACAGAGAGATAGAGAGATGGAAGATAACAGAAGGGACAGAGAGATAGAGAGATGAAAGATAACAGAAGGGACAGAGAGATAGAGAGATGGAAGATAACAGCAGGGATATACAGATAGAGAGATGGAAGATAACAGAAGGGACAGAGAGATAGAGAGAGGGAAGATAACAGCAGGGATATACAGATAGAGAGATGGGAGATAACAGCAGGGATATACAGATAGAGAGATGGAAGATAACAGAAGGGACAGAGAGATAGAGAGATGGAAGATAACAGCAGGGATATACAGATAGAGAGATGGAAGATAACAGCAGGGACAGAGAGTTAGAGAGATGGAAGATAACAGCAGGGATATACAGATAGAGAGATGGAAGATAACAGCATGGATATACAGATAGAGAGATGGAAGATAACAGCAGGGACAGAGAGATAGAGAGATGGAAGATAACAGCAGGGATATACAGATAGAGAGATGGAAGATAACAGAAGGGACAGAGAGATAGAGAGATGGAAGATAACAGCAGGGACAGAGAGATAGAGAGATGGAAGATAACAGCAGGGACAGAGAGATAGAGAGATGGAAGATAACAGAAGGGACAGAGAGATAGAGAGATGGAAGATAACAGCAGGGACAGAGAGATAGAGAGATGGAAGATAACAGCAGGGACAGAGAGATAGAGAGATGGAAGATAACAGCAGGGACAGAGAGATAGAGAGATGGAAGATAACAGCAGGGACAGAGAGATAGAGAGATGGAAGATAACAGCAGAGACAGAGAGATAGAGAGATGGAAGATAACAGCAGGGATATACAGATAGAGAGATGGAAGATAACAGAAGGGACAGACAGATAGAGAGATGGAAGATAACAGAAGGGACAGAGAGATAGAGAGATGGAAGATAACAGCAGGGACAGAGAGACA